>NC_088979.1:20273671-20443671 GCF_963932015.1 Anas acuta
TCAGGCAAGGCATCTCCTGGCAAAGGAGTCAGCATCCCCAAAACAACCTCTGGTGTGGTATTGGCCAGGCAGCAGTGAGCTTTGACTGTGGCTGAGCTACCTGCACTGCTGAATGACCAGGAGATGTGCAGAGCTGATCACCATGGCATGTCAGTACAGCCCAGAAAGGCTGAAAATTAAGTCACTTTTCCACAGCTGCCTAAAATAGAAGCTTTTAACACAGTATGAAAAAGTTGGAGTAAATCACAGTATCAATAACAAACAATGTTATTTACAGAACTAAGTTTCCCGAGGGATTCTTGAAATACCAGAAGCTTTTATTTTGTTGAGAAAGATGGAGTATTTATTGTATCACTTATTATTAGTAATACCCTCTTTGAGCAACCAAAACTCTGCAAGGTCTTGTAGATATTTTTCAAGGCTGCTCTGCAGTGAATGCTTTGTGCAAACAGCACTAATTTGTGACCTTCTATGCATTTGCATGACATTGATGTAAATGTTGATCCAATTCTTCTTGCCCAGGTCTGCCTCAGCATCCACGTGCAAAAGTCTAAGTTTGTATGCTCCTCACCATTCAGCTAGGGTGCCAGAAGGAGCTATGAGAGCCCAGGTTCTGACTTCAAAGGGCTCCAATTCTTTGCACCAGGAATTCAGTCTAAAACCTGTGTTATTATCATCTTCAAGCACGTTTCAATGCTTGTTTATTTGTGTCCACCTGTCAGTCTGGCCACTGACTTGCTGTGTGGCTTCTACAGCAATGTAATGTCTTCCACTGGTATTCATTCTTAAAATAATGGGTGCTATCATCAGGAAAAAAAAATTGCTTCCATGACATTAAACTTAATATGTAATGGGATTTGGCCTGTGTCTGCACACACCAGTCAGCATGAAGGATTTAGGAAATAAGAAAGGAAAGAAGTTTATTTGAGATGACATAAAAATGCGTCAAATTACTAGTACCTGATTCATCCATCCTATCTCCCCTTCCATGTCTTCGTGGAAAGCATCTCCCTCTCCCTCATGAAGTAGTGGTGTCTCAGGGCTCCTGAAGCCACTCCTGTCATCAGGACTAGCCTGAGCCACTTCTGATTGCAGCTCTTTCCCAACAGCATGAATAGCATGAATTGTTGTGGACACATCACCACTTGGACAGGTTTGCAAGACAAAGACATTTTGTTTTCAACCAGCCAAAGCTCTAACACTATCAAGTAGCTACTGTATGTGTAATTAGATCTTCTGCCAGGTACAGAACACTGCTTTGTGTGCTGAAAACAGGTTGGGCTCTCTGACTGAACAATGAACAGTTGTCCTGCACATTTATCTGGAGGTAGCAAGATCCCCTCCTTGTCCCTCAGATATATGAGTCTCAGAGGTATCAGATGTCCTACCACTGCATCCTTACTGGCGTTCATTCTTTTTTCTGTGGCTGATGAAGAGCTTTAAAATGAAAGAACAACCTTTTTTTCTTTTAGAAGTACTTATATAGATCTGCCAAGTGGGGACAGGAAGGGAAACAAAGAGCACGTGCATTATTGATTGTTCCAGCTGTTGCATTGTCCCAGCCAGGTGCTTGTTCATCGGCAGTGCTCATGGCCAAAGAGCAGTATTGGACAGATCACAGGAATAACTGCCTCACAAATGCCCAGCAACACAGACTTTCCTCCTCAACCAGAATATCTGCAGGCAGTGCCTGGCAGTGCTGTCCTGTGTGGCTGAACTGAAGGTCGTCTACAAGCGATCTGACAAGTCTGCGTCAGCAAACCTGCTTCCAATTGCTGCCTAACACAGCAGATAACAGCTATTAAACTCAGCACCTGGTGGCAATATAATGCCACGTACAGGCACAACCTGCATGTGTCCCAGCAGCAGCGGCTGTAATTCACAGAGGGAAGGCTGGACGTAGCCTTACGTGCTTTATTTAACTTAAGCTGTTGGCATGTTACGCTTCCTGGCACGTAAAAGGGAAAGTCACACAAGGCTCTTCCAGAAGGCTCTGTGAAGCAATATGAATAGTGGCATGGTTTTCTTTGGCACTTAGGACCTAAAGATATGGCTGTAGGAAGCCCAGTGCCTAACCAGGGCTGCAAAAGTCCCTGAAGCTGCAGTTAACCTGAATGTGACCACAGCATAGCTGTGCTGAGCAGGAGCTTGTAGCTGGTTTTACTGAGTTAGTTACATTATATTTATATTAGACATATAAAAACTGATGAATTAACAGGCTTTCTTCACTTTAAGTAAATAAATGTGGCAAAGATCATTTGGAAATAAGAGCAAACCATTTTCAGAGATCCCTTCAGACATGACGTGTTTTTCTTGTAGGAGTGTTGGGAGGTACTTTTTGAATTTTTCAGTGATACTGGTACCAAATAAATATAATGAAATCATAAGTTTTTCAGTATTATTAAATCTCAGGTCAGTGCAGGTCCAGAGCAGTGACTTGGACTCACAAAAGAACCAGGACCTCTCCTTCAAAACAAGATCTCCCACGGTGGATGCTACAAAGCAGACCAATTCTCAGAGCACTGAGATCTCCTCCACATTCATCTCCTTTAGCTTTCCTATGCCACAGCAATCTCCTTCATCTCCCCTTCTAGGACACAAGTTCCCTGATGAATACAAACTCCAGCCTGCTCTGGGGAGAAGCTGGCATTTCAAAGGACAGAGTAAAGGCTTGTTGCCTCTGTCCCTTCTGCTGGAGAGGGGAGGCTGTGCAAGCAACATCTCTACTGGGCTGCAGGAGAAAGGCAAAGACAACACAGGGCCAGATGCTGCAGGGTCAAGAGGAGCCAAGCACAAGATGTGTAGACCACTGCATACTGTCACACTGTCACAGCAGCGGCACCTAGAATCCCTGGAAACTCTTGCTGCTGAGGTGTTATGGTGATCTCCATACATAACCCACTATTTACCTCTGGATCCATTCCCACTCTGCAGCTACTACTGGTCTCTTCTAGATTGCGTCTGCACACCACCGCTCCTGCTTAAAACATCCCCAGCCCACACATTAACTGATTTTCCCTTTTTTTGTTGACCTTTTGACACTTTCCACCCAGACGCCTGATTCCTCTGAATCCAATCCCTTTGCTTTAAGTTGCTACCTCCATTTTTTTTCACCTCTACATATAAACATTGCCTCCAGATGATTTTCTTTCAGGTCCCCATTGCTGCATGAACATGCACAGCCGTCCAGTGGGACATAAGGCCTGATCGAGACATTATCTGTGATACTGTGGAACATGTCAGGGATCCAACATCCCAAAGATGATGGAGCCCTTCAACTGCTAGGTATTAATACTAGGTGCCAAATGCAACAGCTATTTCATAACAGTATTTTCTAGGGTGCAAAAAACAAAGTTTATTCAAACCCTAAAATAAGATCGCACATGTTGGTATGGAGCAAGTACTCCCTGTTTATTTTATTACAAGCACTCGTGGGTATGAAATGAAACAAAAAGCTACCAGGTCCAGAACAAACAAAAGGAAGAATTGCTTCATACAACATAGTGTTAAGTTGCAGTAAAATATGGGCATTATATTTCTGATGATTTTGGCGTTTCCTTAAAGGTTCAGTTCCTTTTTTGATAAAAGTATGTATTTAACACTAAGGTACATTGAATAGGGCAAAAACTGGAATATATCAGATAAATAATGGATCCACATTTCAAAAGCTCAACATTTTGAGAGACAGCCAGTACATCACATGAAAATAAATAAAAAATGAAGCATTTTGCCATGCAAAGTAATGTTTTACAGAATAAATAGGCTTTTAAGAACAGATTTTTTATTATTGTTATTTTTTGTGGAATTTCAGTGAGGAACTCGTGCATTAGCTCTTAGTCAGCAATCTTGACTACAAATCTTTTGTTGCCTTTCCTAAGATAAATTGTCATCATAGTATTTTCCTGATTAAAAAATAAAAAATCTGTTTTGCCCTCATACGTTGCTCCTTTTCCAAACAAATTTTAAAGCTGTCCTCTCATCACTTGTATAATTTGAAGATATCATTAGAACTCATGATTGCTGTTCCTTAGTCATCTCCATATAGTTTTTATGATGTCTTGTTTTTAGGTTGTTTTAAGCTCTTTTTTCATTTCTTTGCTTTTTGGAAGAACATAAAGAACTTTAAGGTGAGGAAAAGTGCAAATATATATCTAGGGAAAATATATGAAAGCTTTACAAATCATGAGCTAGGAAATGTGCGTCAAACTAGATACAGAACTCTAGACTAAAAACAGATGAATGTCAAAAGAAGAACATCTGCTTTAAAAAAGCTGGCAGCAAGTATTGGCTGAGCCTGATCCTTTTTATAACTTATACTCTTTTGTTTATCTTTTTCCTTATTATTTTGGCATTTTCATGGCTCTGGATAATATGGAAGATTTCTTGCAGACGGTAGGATGCTATCACACCATACAGGGAAAAGATAGTTTATCATCTATAACCAGGAACAAAAAAGGAAAAACAATCAAATGTCAATTCTTTCATATGTGAAATATATATATATATATATTGCAATCAGGGCTGAAGAGAATTGCTTGGGGATTAGATCTAGTTACTATTTCTTCTAAGACATTGTTTCTGTTGAGATGTCTCCTTAATGATAGTGCTATTTATCAAAGCTGCCTATTTAAAAGTGGTGACAATCTACATCTTTTTTTCTTTAACTTCTTTGAATAAATCTAATTTTCTCTAGAAGGCAAAACCCATCCAAATATTATACTAATGATACTCTACAAGCCAGCTACTGTGTCATCATCTGAGGAAAGACTCTTTTTGTTGTGCCTGAATCTCCAAAAATAACACATGGGCTAGGTCCCAAGTCAGAAATATGCATGCACTTAAATCCTGTTGACTGTCTTGTGCTTAAATGCACAGACATCGAAGCGCTTTGTAATAGGGATAGAATTAAAGAAATAGGGATAGAATTAAAGCCTTTCTGCGCTCCTCAAGCCAATTATCAACTTTTCAGTCATTAAGTTCAGGCTCTTAGGATCTTAACTGCAGATGTAAGAATATACAAAGCTGACAGTCATTCAAAAAAGAATACAAATTTCTCAACACAGAAAGTTAGATTTGTGCTTGCAGTGTGTGTACTTGGGAGTATAGAATTTGATATAGGCAGTAAGGGAACTGAGCTCCCAGGTACCAAAGCAATAATAAATCAAGAAAACTGTATCTTTAGCGGGTCTGTGCTGATAAAACTGCCATGTAACTACATGTTATTAGCTGAGGAATTCGCTACAGGTATCTTGACATACATTTCTGAAAGTTTATGTATTAACTAAATAGGCCACTGAATCAAAACTATGGCTAACTATAATGGCTAAATATAAATTAAATATAAATATATGGCTAAAATAATATTTTAGAACATATCTTACAATGAAGCACTGGTAAAACAGTAAGAAAACTTGTTCTGAATTTGTTCCTGACTACATGAAATTAAAAAAAAAAAAAAAGAAGAAAAGAAAGAAAGAAGGCTAATTCTAGTTAAGATTGACAGGAAGGAAAAAAAAAAAAAAGAAAGAGGAAGGGAGAAGTGATACAAGATCTTTGAGATAGACTGAGGGTGTTTTACTTAAGTGGGGAAAATTCTGAACTACAAAGTGAAAATAAAGGGCAGCTTTACAGAAAACTGAACAAACATTGAAGATAGAAGTGTGGTCATATGCCTGAAGTTTCCCTATGATCAGACACAACTATTTATAAACATCACTTTGTCTAAAATAAGAACATTCTTTTTAGTTGAAACTAACTCCATGATCTTTTAGAAATGGTTTTGGTAGTTGCCTTAAGGGAATACTTCTAAACATGTGTTTTGATAACAACTAGGCAGCTGGCCAGCTATGATCTCTCCTCCTGATCAGTTAATTGCACATATCAGATTTGTTTCTCCATTCCCTTCCATCCCACCTAGCCTGCTTTCTTTGCCTTTTCTGTAGAAAAGTCAAGTTTTTTTTTTTTTTACTCTAAGCTTTCTGCAACATCTAGCAAAACATGGTACAGAAAAGGTTAGACAATCAAATGTTCGATACCTGTCTTATTGTAGGGTTTTGGTTTGTTTTGAAAGAGACCTTCTGAAAGAGAAATTACGAAATCACAGATCTATCGAATCTGCCATTTTAGCTACATGAACAACATTGCTGATCAAGCTCCCACACAGCCTTGGGGGAAGTCAGCTCTTTGACACAACTCTACTGGCACCTCTGAAAAGAATGTTACGTGATTAAAGTTTGTAGGCTGATGAAGAGCTTCAGCCACCGTAACAGTTAGAAAATCACAGGGGACCATTTCAGTACAAGTGAAAAACTCTATGTAACAGAGGGAAGGAACTTTCAATTTTCACTTAATGAAACCCTAAGGAACAATTACAAAGACACAACTCATACTGTTGACTCACTTCTCAGATGTATGTAAGGACAGCTAAGGGCTGTGAAACTTCTGTGCACAGTGAAGTGAGAGGTGCACTGGTGCCCTAGGGATGCTTATTATTCTACAAGAACACTTTAAATGCAGAGACTTTTGAAGTTTATTTTGGTTTGGAAGTCATACAGAAATATTTTGCATTATCTGAAATACAGTATTACAAAAAATTATCTTTACATAATTTTTAAAGAAATAAGAAACTATGTGAAGAGGACTGGGTGGGCATATGGCATAAACTGCCATTGCTCTTTTGATTTAATTTTAACTTACTCAACTGAGGATCTAATCCAGTGAGAAAAAGTAACTTGCCTTAAGTCATACCCATGTGATAGAACCAGAAATAAAACCACAATTTCTGACTCCCAGTCACAGGTGAATTAACTAATACTTCCTACAGGGTGCATCTACATTATCCTTGAGGACAACCTCAAAGCCAAATTCCCAACCTTCTGCATTATCTTGTTGCGAGAATGCCCTTGAGGCTTCCCTTACCGTGATTCACCCCATAAGGCAAAAACCCAAAATCTCCATTTTGCTTAGATCTTAGGCTACCCATAGGGGAACCAGTCAAAGCTAGGTCCTATGAAGAGCCATGGGGAAAAAAAAAAAAAATGTTAGTGAAAATTCAGGACCAAAGAAATGCAAGCCCAAGCTCCTCGTAAGTCATGTCATAAATGACCTGTCACTGCAGAATATAGAAATAGCATACAGGGATTTTTCCCTGAATGTCAAAAACTTCTGGGTCTACATCTAAAGCTGACATTAACTAGAACATGTTGCTCTGCAATGACTCTGCAGAGTGTTGCAGACTATGCTAAGTCTGATGACACACTCTGCAATAAGTGAGACGCTCTTTCAAGAAGTGCCAAAAGGTCTTGATTTTTCTGCCTAAATGTGCTGTAGATGAAGATCTTATGAACCTTACGACTATCAAGGAGGCTGTAAGCACTGTAGCTGTGTGGGAGTAGATATCAGCAATACCTGGACTAGCAACACCAAGTGATGGGGTGGGAACAGGGTGTTAGCTTTCATCAGGATGGCAATGCAGATCACGCAGGATGATGAGTTGGTGCGTTCTAAAGCATCTCTCCTGACCATGAGACTGACCAGTCTCATGGAGCAATAACCCCCTAATGCTTTAGGAGGGTGATGATCAGCACATCTGACTACAGCTGAGGCCCAGAATGACAGCTGCTGCTTCAGAACTAGTGCTGACCTGGCACAAAAGGCTCTGAAAATAGTATTCCACTTCTATTTATAGAGAAACCATAGGTAATCATCAAGATACAACTGTCCCTGTAGAGGTACATGATTAAAGCTTGCAACCACTTTCATGCTGCTGACCTGACATTTGTAATAGCACATCCAGTGCCTGTGCCACACTTAGGCTGTGGTTAGCACAAATGATGGCTGCACGGTCAGTGAGTTACCTACAGCGATGGCACTGCATGCCCTATGGGGATTCCTGATGTCTTCTCTGAACCTCTACTGGAGCTCCCGTGGGCTGAAGTAGAGGAAAGGAAACAGAAAAGGAATGGTGAAGTGGTGCAGGTAGCAAGTATATAAATAAAGCAACAAGGTAATCCATTTGATGCATGTTACACCAGTATGTTAGGCACAGCAGGAACACTGGAAGAGCCTTTATAAGCATGGGACGGGGTTGTACAGTCACTGGAAGTTCTCCGACAGGTTTGATTTCTTCTCCCACGAAGAAGTTTTCTTAAGATTTAGTTATATTTAAGAAACATCTCCAAAAAGGTCATTTCTATCTTCTGACTATCCTTTATGGCTTTGATCCAGTAAAGCACTTTGGACATGAATAGCTGCCTTAGGCTTGGTTTGTTTTTCCTAAAAACTCCTAAAATGGGATCTAACCTGCCTAAATTACAAGCTTTGTCTAATTCTTGCCTGACCTTTAGGAGAAAAATGAAGCAACCTCTTTAAGAGCTTGAGGTCTAGGAGAGAAAAAAGAAAAATGTTAGAAAAAAATAATAAAAGCCCACTAAATATTTCTCAAGAAAGAGTCTTTCAAAAAGTTTAAGCAATGAATTAGGCAGACAGCATCTCCCTCTGCAGGACTCCAGAGACACCTCTCTCTGGTTTCACAGAGAAAACACAGGCACTTTTTCTAGAACAGCTTTTTAGATACCTAAAAGTTTAACCACAAATTGAATACCCAGTTTCAATAAGTTCAGGTCAGACTTCGGCCCAGTAATTTCAGTGATTAAAATCAAGCATTTACTGAGATGTCTAATGGATTTTTATCAGACCACTTGTGCCTGAATGTTTTGGTAGATTTGTAACCTCAGGAGGAAGCAGGAGCTGATGATCAGATGGTCCAATTGAGTGTTGTTTTATACAGGTTCTGCTTCTGGCTCAGGTGCTCGTCTGCTGCATGCCTTATACGAATCACTATATACATGTTATCCTCATTATACATAAGGTGAAAAGATGATTATCAACCTTTGGGTAAATATTGAATTATATAGACTACTGTTATTTCTACTGCACACTTCTGATCAAATTTTGGAGAAGTCATAGCATGGGAAATAGCAGATTGTTCAGGCTGCCAGGCTCCACAGTGAAAAATAGCGTCATGAATGCAAAAAGCAATGCTTAAGCTTCAGAAGGTTATATTGGTAATAATTAACCTCACTTCTCTTTTTGATATGTACAAAAGAAAGATCAAAGACCTCTACTCGAGACCTTCAGAACTTGCTTTTACTGAAAACCCAGAGAACTAAAAGGTACTTTCTGTGAATTGTTATTCTTAATGAAAAGCACCTTTGAAATGAACAGAAAAGGGTTATTTCAGTTCTGTACAGCTCACCTGCAAATTTTACTTCAACATAAGCACTTCCAGTTCTATCATGAAAGCGACAAATGGACTGTTATCAAGAAATCTTTCTGTGAGTAGGGGGAAGTTGTATGTCAGATGAGTGCAAATTAATGGCAAAATAGAAGTAAGCAGCTTGAATAATTCTCTTTTATTTGAAATAGTTGGAAGTGGGAATTAGAGAAAGACAGAAATTTATGGTTTGTTTACATATTTTCCCAGCCGTGTATTCCTGAAAGTCGATTCATTACCTTCATGGCACTCCTTTGTACCTGCAACATCGCTCCTCCATCTCAATTACCTGCACATCCCCCAGAGGCCTACCTGGATAGCTGATCCAAAACAACACTTAAACCATGTCCAAGTAGCAACAAGGCCACATCATGTAGCACCGCACAGAAGGATCTCAAAACTTTTTGGAAGTGATTGCTCTCACTGGGGCTTGCAGTGCATCTGCCCACAGTACATCATGCAGCCAGCAGAAGGCTCTCTCATCTACCAAGTGCAGCAGCACAGCAGCAGTGAAGCAGCAGCACCGCAGCAGCTTGAAACGTGAAGGGAGAGCTGAAGGCAGAAGGATGCAGCCCCAAACTGTGCAGAGAGGGGCAGGCCTCTTTTTTCAGCCTGCAAACAGGGCGCAGGGTGAGGAATCTCCACCAGACACTTACTTCATTGCTCCCGCACTCAACTATCCAGCACCCATTATCTGCTGATGGTTTGCTTTTGCTTTTATCGCTCAAGGCAACCATGTTTCCTCTTTTCACTTTTGCCTTTTAAATGAATTCTCGGTTACTCAGTGTGCAAATATTTGCAGGGATCTACCAATGGCTACCAGTCGACGGCCTCGTATCACTTTCATCTCCACATGTGGTATACCCAAAGTGTGGGGGTATACATTTATGGGAACTGCAGTGATATCTTCAGGATGGCTGATTAGCCTAAAAGCCGGCCTGCTTGATATCTGTATGCTTTATTAACAGCTGAAGCACAGAGGGTTGAATTAATCTCTGTGCCAAATGCTAGCTTTGCCTCCGATCAGAGAAAATGAAATTCAGTTGCACATTTCTTCAGCGTTTGTTCCACCTTGAAAATTCTCCTGCTCTCTGCGGCTGCATGGGCTCCTCCAACAGTTCTTGAGACCACGAACTGCAGCAGCACAGCGAATGTCTGCCAGTAGCCTTTCATTCCCCCCAAAGCCTCTTTCTGCTGACAGCGTAATGGTGACCACTTCGAATCTATCCCAGCTAAAAAAAAAAATGCCCTCACACTAAAGAGCTTCTGAGAGTTACTTACAGCAGCTTTATGGCTCATTTACATAAAGGAATCATGAGCCACAGATGAATCAGGCCCAAATAAAATGATTTGCAAAGGCCACACATTAAGCAGCAGGGAGGACACAAACTAGGGAGTAAGAGCATGCTCTATTGTGCTTGCTTTTACCAATGAAAAGAAAAAGAAAAAAGAAAGAAAAAAAAAAAAAAAAAACAATTGCAGTGCACAAAATGCACTACTTCCTCCTCTCCAAACCTCAATAAAGAGACAAGCAAAAGTAGTTTTCTGTCATCTGTAAGAGCTGCCTAGCAAACTGACCTGCATGTCTGACTTCCAGAACTTTATGGAAAATTGTCACTTCCTGTAGCAGGCAAAATTATAAAGCATCTTTTTAAGAAAACCTTATAGCTACACTATTCTCCCTTCTTGGGAGGAAACTTTAATATAATGAAAACTTTGAAGTGAGCCTTGGGTTTGTTACAATGGACTAACCTGATTAGAAATCATGCAAACTCTTGTTGCTCTTTAGCTGTATTCCCCCACAGGCTGTATTATAGCTCTCTAACCAGTCCCACAGCATTGAATGATGTCATGGGATCTGCAGCTCAGTGAGATGAAAGGGATAAAGCGGAACCCGCTGGCACTGGGGAAAGCTTCCAACACACAATCCACAACACAGCTTGGGAACTCAAAAAGCTACAGATCCAGCCACTCAACTCTAAGCATGTCAGAATCGTGTGCATTCTCCCAGCACAAGAAAGAAAAGGGGGGGAAAAAAAGCCAGTGATCGATTTTTAACAAAAGAACGAGACTACTGAAAGGCAGAATTTAAGAGTACAACTACCTGCTGGAGAAAAAAAGAGCTCTTTTTCCTCTCCAAAGCACTGCCTTTGATGTATGGCAACTGATCACTGATCAGATTACAGGCATTTGGTCTCAGTGCTCGTCTGCCTTTGATCTGCATGGTTAATTTTATTTTCCCGGATTTGGAGTTTCGTCTGGGCTTGTGCTGACATACTTTTTTTTTTCTTTCTTTCTCTCTCTCTCTCTCTTTTTTTTTTTTTTTTTTTTTAAGGAGGTAAAAGCATTTAACACAGAAGCTCTGGCAGTGTGAAATTAAGTTGCAGAAAGTCTGGGCACTGGAAAACTTCATCATATAACAGGTACTGGATTTTGTGTTGTTTAGCTGTTGTTGTTTTTTTTCAGTTTTGCTTTGCTTTAAGAAATTAGAGTTCACATAAACAGTACTACTGCATGTCATTGTGTGTATATAGTTTGAAAGACTATATATAATTTATGCAGCATTTTTATTTGCAACTCGTGCAGAATTATAGGAAAATAGAGTACCTAGAACATATAGACAATTAAAAACTGAAGCTAAATCTAATTTGTTTCAATATTTGGGGGGGGGAGGGGGGGGGTATAATATTTTGGTGTGCACTGCTCCTTCCAACTGTCTGTAGTTTTGTAAAGTGATATTCAAATACAAGCATTACAGGACTTAGAGGAATGTTTATTTTCTGAGAAAAGACCAGCCATATTTCCTACATTTTGTATATTTATTTGCTTTCAGTGTGTTTATTAAAGCCTGCCTTCTTCAAGCAACACTTTTAATCCCACTAGTTGCATACTTGAGATGAAAAGGCGTCCTCTTGCACAACTTATTAGAACTACATTTAAAAATATCACATCCTTATAAACAGAAGAGATTTTTTTTTATTTTAACTAGATGTTAGTTCAGCTATCAAATATGAAAAGAAATCTTGATAATAAGGTTAACGTTTTAACCTGATGATAGAAGTTTCCTCTAAGGCATTTTAATAGGGATATTAAAGAAATCTCTAGCTTATCTAGAACAAACACCTGGTTTTGCTGAATTCCATGGAAGCTTTGCTACTATTTCAGTGAAGCAATTTCAGTTCACAGTATTTTATATTCTGTTCTTCAAATTCATACATTTGAATATGTAATTTTTAAGAAAATCAAAGACATCTACTCCAAAAATTCACTCTAAAGAATCATTAGAAGAGTTAGGATTATTCATTATACTTTAGCACTTCTAAAGGGTCAGACTTTTTTTATGAATTTGGACCAAATCTGTGAGTGTTCTGTGCCTGTAGCTAAAGCCAGGCTCTTCAAATAAGACTCAGTCCTTTTCTGTAGTTTTTTTAAGATAACTTAGATTTTCAGAAGAACTTAGAACATATAACTGGGGCAAGACCTGCAAAGAAGTTCAACATTCCAGACACTGTGTTCTTTGAAAATCGAGTCTTAATGGTGGACAGTGAGTTCTGAAATACTGACTTTAAATGCCTATGCTTAAATCTAAATTTAGGTATATGCAAATTTTAAGCACATCCACTTATTAATAAATTGCAGCTAAAAGACAGCAAAACTGATAGCTGCTAAGCATTGTCAGGACTCTGTTCCTTAGGACATTTACCAGTCCAGGACCCTCAAGATGTTCATATTTCATGATACAATACAGTAACATGCAAAACTAAATTTTAGCAGTCTGCTTGCATCTGAATAAGATCATCAGCACTTCCAGCTGAATGTAGTCAGCTTTCATTAGTCAGTCTGCAAACTTTGTTTCATTCTAATTAAAAGTATATTTGTATATATAAATTTAAAATTTACTGAATATCAAGAGATAATATGCCAGACACAGATTAACTAGGCCTGACTTGGTATCATTTACTTTTCTATACCACCAATTAATTCATATTCTGGCTTAACAAGTCAATTATATTATAAGGAAAGTAATTAGCACTGCATGAATAATGTGTGTATAGCTGTCAAGGAAGAATATTGTTGAAGGCATAGCCAAAGCAAAATTTAGAATTTTTCTTTAGATAACAATGATGTACTAAAGAATGTTTCTGTAACTCTGAAAAGATGGGTTTATTTTCTAGTTAAATCTATGCTTCACTGATGAGCCAATCTTCCCTTGATTGTTGCTGTTTTTCTGACATGTACATTTATTTTCTGAGGAAAATTGTTTTTAAACCATACCTGTGTCTGCTGTAAAGTAGAAAGAGAAGCAAAGAAAAAAAAATAATATGAGGATTCTTTTAGTTTTCTTCAGAAGTCAAAATAGCTGAGCCAAATACATTTAAACTATCACTGTAAGGATCCGACCCTACAATCACAGAATTTAGTAAAGATGCTCACAGAAGTAACACTGCTAATCAGATAGGTTGCACTGACAAGTCAGATTTAAATATATAAATATTTGCAATATTCAGGTCTTAAAACTGCAGTTAGGAAATAAAGATTTCTTCATTATGTAAAAAGTCCCTAGGATTTTAGGTAATCTTCCCATTTATTTAAACACAGATGGGCGTTAACCTGTTTAAACTGAAAAATATCTTTGTTTGTCTGTATGTGAGACAAATAAAAGCACAGTTGGACATATGGGGGGAGGCAGAGGATTTTCAGCGTTTTTGTTGTTTCAAAAAGCAGTTCTCTGACAGTTTAATTTTTCATTGATCTGACTTTTAACGATTAAGTAATAATAATTCTTGGCGCTTATGACTTTGGGTTTACAAAGTGCTGTATAAACACTAATTAATCCTCAGGCTTAAGTTTTCAGAAGGAAAAAGTTCAAAGCAAATCAGACTAGGAAACTCACAAGTATATCATTTATTTATTAAAATAGCTTGAGCAATTTCTGATTATAAATAGAGCCATTTCCAAACAGCGTGTCTTAGATAACATCATAAACATATTTTAAGATTTGTAATAGTTAAGACTATCAAAAGACATTGTACAGATATACTGACATCAGTTTCCAACAGCTGTCATAACAAGAGTAGATCTATCTCACAGTTGACTGGGGGAACTGTGTTAGCATTTGAGATATGGAGATAACAACTTCCTATTGCTGTACAATTTCTGCTTCCACATCAGATATGTCACGCAACTTAGTCTTATCAAAGGGGTCAGCTGAAACTACTTTCCAAATAGTTATTCTCTGCTTTCCTGGCTGTAGAGACAATCTCTGTTCTTGCATCTACACTAGTTGCTGTAACAGTTCTCTGTCTTCCATTTCCTTTGAAGAAATATCATGACTCAAAACAAAAGAAAGCCTGCAATTTTCAACATCTCTCAATGATTAATGTAATTAACTCATTCATTTTACATGTACATGCTCCAACAGGGACTGAAACACATTTCAATGTTACAGACTCTCATGTTGCTCTTAATTCACAGGAACAGTAAACCCGTGTGATGAGAAAGTCTTAATGTTTCTTCATATGGTAGTCCTCAGCGTTTAGTCAATACTTTAAGAACGCCGGGATGTTTTAATACACTTGTCTAAATATATTACTTTAAAATGAGTATCTGAAACACGGAGTGACTCCACTAAGACCTCATGCAATACATTTTACAGGTGTCTACACAAAACATGACATTCAAAACAGTTGTCTGTAAATAGCAAGAGGATGTAGAAAGCTCAGTGCTGTGCAGCAGCTGCCATGCACAACAGATGCGCCGCCGTTGTGCTGTAGCGTGCCATTCCTCACAGGAATTCCAGCCTCTTACAGAGCTCCTTCTGGCAACAGTCCTGAAACAAAACTCTTCTTTGCAGGGCCTTTTATAACATAATTAAATGAAAACCCCCGTAAATTTTCTGAGCTAGGCTTTTTTTTTTTTTTTTTTAATTGAAAGCAATTCATTTTGTTGCAACCATTTATCTTTTCACAGACAAGTTGCTGTATTTCAATAAGCACTACTTGTTTCATAATTGTCCACATGGTTGGCAAACTCCAAAATTTTATCTCTGTGAGAAGCTCCCCAAAACTATTTATTTGAAAGTGCTTTACTGCCAAGTATACATGTCCGTTCATCCTCTTCATAACCCTACTCAATGCCCAATGTATCCATACAATTGTTTAGACTGCAGCGATATCATTAACCTTTTAATTCAAATTAAAGCTAGTAACCTGAAATCCTCACAAGGCTTTTTTTTTTCTTTCTTTTCTTTTTTACTTTTTTTTTTTCACCAAGGACTCTGAGATTGGTTTCACCGATGTTGGAGTATCACTAACCAAAACAAAGATCCTAGTTCAGAGGAGGCTCAGGGGAGACCGTATTGCTTGATACAGTTCCATGAAAAGAAGCTGTGGGGAGCTGGGGTCAGCCTCTTCTCACAGATAACTAGTGATAGGACTAGAGGGAATGGCCTCAAGCTGTGCCAGGAGACGTTCAGGTCGGAAATGAGGAGACATTTCTGCTCAGAAAGAGCAGTCAGGCACTGGGACGGGTTGCCCAGGGAGGTGGTGGAGTCACCGTCCCTGGGGGTGTTCAAGGAGAGGTTGGACGTGGTGCTTGGGGACATGGGTTAGTGGGTGGTAAGTGGTGGTTGGACCAGATGATCTTGAAGACCTTTTCCGCCCTTCATGATTCTGTGATACAGTTAAGTTGCAGTAAGCCGTGCCTTTTCTGGTGACTGCGAACAGTTTCTTCTCTCCGGAGGGCTGGATTTCTGAACTGGCATTTGGTATTGGCTGTATACTTCTACCTTGGTAATTTTATATTTGGTAAATTTATATTTGCAAAATGAGAGAATATTTCAGATTTTGAGATAGCAAGAGAAAAATAATAATAAAAAAAACCCTGCCTAGCTATTTAGGGAAGGAGAGAAGTTTGCAGTGAATCAGTGAGGGTCATCACCGTGGTCTTTGCGTGGGACAGGCAGGAAGGACTTTGCAAGGTCTCCACCTGCCCAGTGGGCAGCAAAGGGCTTCACCCAGCCCACCTGACACGGACAGCCCTTATCTAAGGCGAAGTTTTTGCGTGGTGCTTTTATTTTTGGGGTGGGTTTTGTCCTTCCCTCGGTGCCTCCCTCCCAACGCCCCCCCGCCGCCCTCACGAGGCGCTAACGGCCGCAGCCACCGCCCCGCTCGGCGGCACGTGGGGCCGCCCATTGGCTGCCCGCGGTCACCTGAGCCGGCCGGAGGGGGGCGGGAGCGATGGCGGCGGCGCGGCGTTGCCAGGGGCGACGGGAGGACGTGAGGGGAGGAGGGCGGGGGCTGGTGGGAGCGGCTCGCCGCAGCCCCGCCGCCGCGGCCGGGACGTGGCAGGTGGGTGTTTGGGGGCCAGTTTTGGCTGCGAGGGGTCCCCTCCGTCTCCTTCGTCGCCTTTTTCATCCCTGTAGCCCTCGGGGGGCTGCTCCGCTGCCGGGGTGCGGCGGGCAGGGAGCCCCGAGGAGCGGGCGGCCGCCCCCACGAGGCGTCCTCTGCTTCGACGGCTGAGGGATTGGTGTTTGCTGCGGGCTGGGGCAGCCGGAGCAGGAGCTTTGGGCCGGTAAGGGGACAAAAAAAACAGCGATCGTGGTTCTGCCTTTGCTTGTTTAACTTCCCTGCGTGGTGTCTGTCTCCGCTCGTCTGACCTTGGGATGAAAAGCTTTGCCTGGTGTTCTTGAAAAGTTGTGATACTCGATACCTGCCTACCGTTCCCGTGCTTGCAGCTGCTTTAGATGACTGCTTTTATCAAATTAACAGGGGGATCTGGTAGCGTTTAATACGAGCAGGAGTGGCAAATTGGTTCAGGCTGTAGGTGGGTTTGCTAGCCGCTTCACGAACCCTTTCGAGCGCACCAACACATCGAAGTCAAGTTAGGTGTGCTGGCTGGACACTTCTCAGTGTATATACAAATATATATATATATATATATATATATATATCTTACAAATAGAAGTAAACTGGTTTTGTTCGAGTTATTAACCATATTTCAGAGAGTTGCTCTGATTTTACTTGATTACTCCAGCACCAAGATGTTTCAGTTGTTAGTAAGGAGGCGATGCATTGCTTTTTCCACAGTTTCCACAACCCACAGCTGCAATCCTAATAAAATAGAGTGTTGAGAACGAACATAGCTCGTGTCCATGGTCTTTTAAAACGTTGTATGCCATGTAAAATTGCCAAAGGGTGGCTAGATGGGACACACTGGCATTGCGCTGGCTACTGTGTTAACCAGGTCAATGCTTCATAACTTACCGTTCCTAAAAATGACTTTGAAAAAAAACTATCGGTATACATTAGTGTAAATGAAATATAAATATATTGTTGGTATTCCTGATCTATTGTATTACCTACACATGCATTTAAGTGCCAGTGTATATAAATGAAGCTTTACGCTGAGGCTCCATGTAGCAAACTGTTGTCTCCTAGCAGTTGAGATGCATGAGATGTATTAAGCGGAAGAAGTAACACTTCTTACCGAAGTTTTAATCTCAAAGCAGAGAATTGTTCGTTATTTGTCTGAGTAGTCACGTCGGTTTCAATGGGATTAGGGCTTCTTGTGTGAATCACAGGCTCTGACCTTGTATAAAGCTTTGAGTATAGGAAAGAATAGGAAAAACGCCACCATATTACACCTTTGTCACGGCATTTTACTATAATTTCTAATTAATAATAGTCCAGATGTGTTGAAGAACATGGATAATGAGCTGTCTTCTATAATTTTATCATCATAGATTGGGAGCATCATTTGCAAGTAGTAACAGCAGGGATGAATTCTGCAGATCATCAAGTTTTGCGGACTATGCCCTTTCTGATGCGCTAGGATATAACGCATTATGAAATACTGTATATGGTAGCAAAGACACTGCAGAGATGATTTTATTATTTTATTTTATTTTTTGTGGGGCACGGAGAAGTTAAGTCATTATCATTATTACTCCTGTAAAGTCAGGTACTTAAGTTAACATGAATCAAAGCGTATGGTGCTCAAAGCACAAGGAGCACAAATATTTCCTGCCTATGTGAAAACTTCCTTTCTCTCTTCCCCCATACCCTAACATAGATGTGAATGTTTCCTATAGCCAGTGATGTTCCAGCTTTCTTCTGCTATCCTGTCTGGAAAAAAAAAAAATCCGTAGCTGCCTGATTTTGTACAATTTCATGTCTGGCAGTTTCTGAAAAAACATGTACGTATTCAACACAGTGTTTAATGTGATGAATGTTTCCTAGCTGATAGTAATTTTTCTCCACATGGTTCTTCTCATAGCAGTTGGAGCAAATGCAGTCCGACAAGACCTCATTTACTTCACAAAGGGGAAGAGTACAAGGGCTGTGGGCAGGGTGTAAGGGGAAGGTGTTCTAGACATAAGAGACAGAATAACAATGTGTAGCTTTGTAGTGGAAGCTCTTGTCCCTAACTTGTTCCCTTTGTCTCTATCCTTACAGCACCATAAGTACTTTCCCTTCTCTTGTTTCTTGCCCGTGGGGCACTGACTCTGCTAAAGCCATCTGCCACTCCTCGTCATTTTATTGCATGCGGTTGACAGCTGCAGGTGGGAAACGGGGTGGTTAGAAGGGAGCAGAGGTCCCATTCGTTGGACGCCGGAGACCTCCACTGGCAACATAAGATGATTATATTTTCAGTCCTCTTTCTTATCCAGAACTTGTTAAAGTATTCTTTGTTAGTACTATGGAGAGCATGGAAAGTGGTGGTCAAGTATGAATGCGAAACTGGATACAGGACTTAAAAGAAGTAGGAAAGTGAGGCAAATTCAAGCTGGGACCCTTCACCCATTAGGAAGTTTCCCTTACAAGGTAGATGGTGTTGACTGCAAAGTGTTGTTTATACGTATAAGTAACCTGCTGTTAGGCCGTAATTTAATCTTGCTGCCTTGAGGTGATGCATCTCTTGTGGTGAAATTTCCTCTGTTTTGGAGAGGAGGAAGAAACATTTTTTGGCAAGTTGACTTTAAGACAGAGTGGTGACTGCTCTGCTCAGACAAGTAAGTAGTTGCGTAGCACATTTTGGAGGACAGTAGATTGTAAGATTCGAGCAGACTGGAAGTTCTTACTTCCACGATACGTTTATCACTGTCACTAGCTTTTTGTTTAATGTTGATCTCTTCATGCATATGCATAGTAGGACCCACGCAACCTTAAAACTGTGCAACTGTACTTCTTAATGGGGCTTCTACGTATTGATCTCAGCATGTTATCATTGTTGATTTGTTTTCCCCTGTGTATTTTGGGCTAGCGTACTTCTGTTAACCGAAGAAGATGCACGTAAAATGATTTATTGAAAGCATGTACTCAACGCATGTACAGCGTTTTCTTTTATATAAAACATTATGATAACCGAACTTAGTGTAGAAAATATTAGTAATGGAAAAAGAACGCATAATCTTTAAATGCATTGAACTTATGCATATTTTAGAGGCAAAATATTCTTCTTGTTATTCAGTTGAATACATATAAGATGAATAGCTCATGTCCAACTTATATCAGCGTAATGTTGCTTGATACCCAGAGAGAACTAATTTTCCCAAGGGCATCCTGCTATTAAGGGCTGCAGTGTCTGCTTTTTAATCAGGGCTTTTAATCAAACTGGAGGCAGAAACAGGAAACAAGCAGCTGGCACAGTTATGTCTCCTTTGGGACTTGCTTTCAATACAATGATTTATTAATGTGCCTTAACCATTTGTATTATTGCATGTTGTCATGAAAAGCATCTTTTTTGTGTTTTTAACAGAGGGTTTTTATTGTCTACCAGTTAATTTCTTTCTCATATGTTGTAGCCAGTGCATTGTCCTTGATTTTTCTTTGTAGGAACTGGGACAATAAGCTCTACAATTCCATGATACAATGCCACAGGCATTCATACATGTACATGTCTACTGAAATGATTTAAACGTGCTTTGGAGCTACTAAACCTGCACTGAAGTGCACTGAAATTTGCAAGCTTATATTGGAAGATCTGACTGTTATAAAAGATAAATTTTCCTAATGTTATCTCATATCACAGGCTTAAAGCTGTGAGATCACACCACACGTATGATCAGTCAACAAATCTGAAGCATACTAAAATGTGTAGATGAGTTGGAGAAGTCCATGGTGGTTTGCTGCTCGTTCTAAAGCAGTTGATTTTGGAAAATTACTCTGGGTTTTGGAACTCCTGATGTTTGAAGGTGTTGGATTTGGCAAGGGTGTTATAAAGGCAGTAGATTTTTCTTTTCAATAGAAAATATTTTACAGTTGCAATAAAATTTCCACACCTAAGTCAACAAAATGTGTTTTAGTACAGCGTGCTTCTCCATATGCTTTCTGAGTCCTAAAAATCTTTGAGGTACGTGCTATAATAAGATCATTTTGTAACGGATATGGCAACTTCAAAAGCTGAGTTACAGAAATATATTCTTCTGTCATTTAAAATGTTGTTGGTCATTCTGTACTGCCTTCTATCAAGAAGTGACATCCGTTTTTTAGTGCCATTGTGGCAAAAGAATATTGTAAACATTAAAAAAAAATATATAGATCATTAGCTTTTTTCAATACTGATTTTAATAAATTGTAATAATTTTTGTTAGCATATAGGCAATAATACATTTTCAGGTTATTCCGTATTGGAAAAACATATAGGATGACTGGAGCTTCATTACATAAAGCTAATATATTTTAATTGCAGTAATATGGCAAGTACTGAATCTTCTGGCCAGTAAGTCAGGCTGCTCTTAATTTTCTTTTTTTTTTTTTTCCCCATACTTGAAGTGACTTGCTCAGAAAAATACGGACTATTTAGATTATACCACAGCTCTGTTTTTAGATCATTAGGCTTAGTACAGCTTAGCAATACTGTTGGTATTGATGATGCTGTATGAAACTTGACATAAACACATACAATTATATTACATTTCTTTTTTGATGTCTTACCTATTTTCTCAAGCAAAAGTAAATATTCACATTTAATATAAAACCAGAGTCTTTATAGGATTAAAAGTATCTGTTTTAAAATTTTGGTGGTAATTACACAGATGAACATAATTAAATTAGAACTGTTATGTTTTATTTAACAATAATATTAAGGAATATAGTGAATATAAACTCACACAACTTAAAATAATCGCTTGATATTCGGTTCAAAGCAACTCAGTTATGTTTAAAACTTTATTTCAACTGCACACTTACATGAAGCTTTGCCTTCTGTAGCAGTTAAGAAGGCATACAAAGTATTCACTTTTTTCCTACTGGAGGCCATTATATGATACCAAGAAGTCAGTAAGAGTTTCTTCAGTTTCAGCATCGCTCTTTGCAGTAATTAAGGTCTTCCTGATACTTTCTTTCAAGGTCACAGAGGTGCAAAGTCTCACAATTTGTCTTTGGTCTGATCTGTTTTTACTTAGCAGATGCTCAGTTAGTGATCAGCCAGAAGATATATGGTGCGATGTGTGTTTTTATCCATCTTGTTCCTTCCAAACACAGATAAGAAACTTTTCTTGAAACCTCTTTCTTTAACGGAACTTTTACTGTCTGTCCACTGTTCGGTCTGTAATATTACTAGGAATTGTTTTATGCTGCTGTTCCTTTATACCTAATTTTCCTAGCTGCATTACCGATGTCAGCTTCTCATGCCATCTTTGTGCACCTAATAACTTTTAAAGTTTATTGGCACTCTTTTCCCATTTTCCATTTTTTCTATGGCACATCTTAGGTTAAATTGTTGTATTTAAGCCATCTAGGATTCTTTCTGAGACTTCCCAGTTCACATTTCTCTGCTTCGTTTTTCCCTCAGTCTTGAAAAAGCAGCCTCTATAGGATGCTGTATCTGTGTGTATTTGTGTTACTTGGTGCTATGTCTTCTTTTTACCCATGTTGACGTGCATATAATCTGATAATTGTTATTGGCCCATAGACCGTTACCATTACTAAGTGAGAAATAACCATAAAAATGTAATCTTGGCTTTCCTGTAGAGTGCTGCCTGACACACCTCTCTGCCTCTTCTGGCCTTCCTTGGTAGGCTTTATTTTTTAACACTTGACAATAATTTTTTTTTACTCTTAAAATACATTAGTAGTGCCACTACTTTGCTTTTTTGTTATCAATTAGAATTCATCCTAATGAATGAAAGGCGTTCATGTGGGGAAATGTGAAGTCATGTTTACTTAAGTGTATTGTACTTATTATAGCTCCGTAGCATAAAACACTTAGAAGCTGGCCTGCCAGTACCTATAGGAAAGCTGGGGAGGGACTCTGTCAGGGGCTAGGTACAGTGATAGAACAAAGGGGAGTGGCTTTAAACTAAAAAAAAAAAAAAAGGTAAATTTGGACTATATTAGGAAGAAATTCTTCCCTCAGAGGGTGGTGAGGCCCTGGCACAGGCTGCCCAGAGAAGCTGTGGATGCCCCATCCCTGGAGGTGCTCAAGGCCAGGCTGGATGGGGCTTTGGGCAGCCTGGTGTGGTGGGAGGTGTCCCTGCCCATGGCAGGGGCTGGAACTGGGTGGGCTTTAAGGTCCCTTCCAACCCAAACCATTCTGTGATTCTTCTGTTCTTTGCTTGTATCTTAGGTTCCATCCTTTCATCTGTCAGTCTCTTGTACTCTGAAGCAATAAAAATAACTAATCTTATGTTTTCAAGCAGTGTAATTAAACATCATTCCTGAAGTTTTGAAGTAGGACAAAAGTGCTTTGGTAATGATAAAAAATAATGTTTATCATCTACTTGAAACGAATGATATAATATTACTGTCATATAACATCGGCAAATTAGTATCAATTCAAATAGCATTTTACATGGGCTGGATTTACTTATTCTTTTCTTCTTGTTGCAATATAGCAACAGATATATGACAGTTTCAAATTATTCCCTTTCTTTTTTTTTATCATTGTTTGTTACCACTTCTTAAAAAGTAATTAAGTGAGAATTTATGGATTTTTCTGTGCTCTTTTTCTGATATGGTGACAAAAACCTGATCTAGTGTATGATCTGATTCTGCTGTTTGAAAAGTCTTCTGTAACAGTCTCTGCCTACCTGATCGTAAAAGATACTTATAACATTTTAAGAAGTTTACATCCATTAGGCGAGCGATAGAAACAAACCCTGTGTGTGCCTCCAGTGTGTTGCAGAGCCCATTCTGCTCCACATTACAGGATGTGATTGGCTATCTGAAGGAACACGGACATGATCAGCTATGTCCTGATAAGTGACATATTTGAAGACAATGATTTTCTTTTGATCCTGTACTTAGTCAGCATCTAACAAGCGTGGAAAATATGTTAGGGGTCAATGTCAGATGTTAGATCTACAAAGGTTGAAGTTCTCATTTGGACTGATAGCAGTCTTTTAATTTGGAGAGCTAAGGCTATGTATATTAATGTGTATTGGCTTGTCTTCTAAAAAAGTCATTTTTATTATATAAACATCATAATTTTTACATGCTAGTTATGTTAGTTACTTAGCTTCCAGGAATGTATCAGAAATATTTTGATGATGTGAACATATCTATATATTTTGACAAGCTAGATGTGTGCTATGTACATGTGACTATTTAAACAATATTGTAATGAAACTATATTTTTTTTCTTTTTTATAGATAAAGGTTTAATTGTAAGAAATGGAAGCTAAAGCATTACAAGAAGATAAACTGAAGATGCTTATCATTTTACTAGCATATTTGGTAAGTAATCTTTTTTCCAAGGTGAATGTTGAAAACTATAGCAGACAAGAATGGTTTCCTTTCTTTTACACATTGCTGCTAAGTCTGAAAGTCTTAAATCCATATACACAATTAGATACATAATTTTTCAATTTAAAAGTGAGCTTGGTCAGCTGCTTTTCGTCATTTCTTGCTGCTCCTCACACAATTTAAAAAGAAAAAAAGACTGAACCTCTTCATGAAAGAAGGACTAGACTAGGATAAAAAATGTGAATATGGAGCTGTGGAGGTGATATTTCATTTCAGTGGATATTTGCCATGACAATCTCTTAGTACAATATGCTATGTATATATATAGTTCAGGAGTTTGAAGTGTCCAGCTTATCCATATAACATAGTGTAGTGCACAGTTACATTGCCTTGTAAGTATACTTCAACTCTGACCGGCAGAAACAAGCTCTAGAACTAAGGCTAATTAACCCTTTGTTGCCATCAGAAAGGCTTTGATCTTTCTGTAAAGACAAATATACAAAGTATGAATTCAGAAGCAATTGTGGAGAGCACTCTCTGTGATACAAGCCTGTGGACATTTAATTTAAAATATGGTTGAGAGAGCTGTCAGAGTTTTCTAATGTTCGTAGGTAGGATACCATTGGTTATACTGAGACTTTGCATGGTTTGTATTACTGTTTATAGCATTCCTCATGTCCTTAGTATCTGATTTGGTAATATAAGGTATTTAAACGCCTTTGATGGCAAAAATTGAATTTTCTCGCATTTGGCCCATTAAAATATAGTGATACTGAAATTTAGGATAACCACTCCAAATATTATTAATATTAAGTGACCAAAAGGTTTGACCTTTGAAAATCTCTAAATACTTAGATAATTTTAAACCTTTTCATTTAAATATATTCAATTGTGATAGCGTCATTTTAAAAAAGAAAACGCAAATGAGACACATCAATATAACATCATGACAGTATTTTACTGTTACGTGAATTGTAGCTTCAATAAATGTCCATATGCGTTTTTCTTAGTGTTGAGTAAAGCAAGGAACTTAAACTCATTTTCAAACAACTAAGTGACCTAACTTCCCACAAGTACCAAATATAAGTAGGTCTTCTAAAACTAATAAAATTGTTGGAAATCACAAAGGACCTTTAAAAATCAGGACGTATATCCACATTTGGAGTTAAATGATTAATTTTCATTGCCATGTTTAAAGTTTTTGATGATGCAGAGAATTATTTTTAAGAAACATAATTTATTTTTCAGAGTTGGTATAGGTTTACTTTTTTTTTTTTTTTTTTTTTTTTTTTTTTTTACTTTTAGCTAAGTAAAGTAACTTGTGAGACTGGAGACTGCAGAGAGCAAGAGTTTAGGGACCACACTGGAAACTGTATCCTCTGCAAACAATGTGGACCTGGAATGGAACTTTCAAAGGTAAGCAGATCATGTTTTCTTGACTTTGTTTCCAATAAATGCATTTACATGTGTGTATGTTTTTGATGTTTTAACTTTTGAACCTTCTTCATTTTTTTTCAAGTATAATGTTTTCTGATTCTTTTTATATGAAATCTTCAGTTAAGAAATTATGCCATTAATATAGTAGGCAGTACCATTGCAGTACCTGGATCTAGGCTCTGAAATTAAAATTATTTTTCTAAAGGTGATTAGCATTTTTTCCCCTTTGTAGCACTACAGGAAACTAAGACTAATTAATGTCACTGTGTAGACAAGAGTAAGAAACACGAATTTCAAACTGGTGATTGGTGCAGAACTCTGAAATGTAGAGGGTTGGCTTTTACAATACCTACTTTCAGAATTGTTTAGGAATTCTAGGTGAAAACATCAGTATAAATGATGCTTAAATGTCTTCCATACTGCAACTTGTCTTAACAGAATCGTATGTAATAAAAATAAGCACATGAGCAAGTAAACTCCAAATAGGATTCAAGTGAGATCTGAGACCTGCTTTAAACAGGTGATCTGTGTTTTCAGCAGGTCTGTGATTGCAGCAGTTTGGTGTGTTGGGAAGCTAGTTTCAAGTGAGGCTTGGTTCCTTCATCTTACAACTTTTGAATGCCATAAGTCTAGTCTGCACTGTATGTGTTAAGTTATTAAGAAGGGTGAGGCCAGAAAAATATGAGGCAGTATGTAAAAAACACTTAAGAAGCCTTTGTTAACGTTGTGGAGAAGGAAAGCTTGTTACAGTGAGTTTTAACTATTTTTTTTCTTTTAGAACAACCACATTTCTTCCCAAATAAAATCCCTGTGGAAATTTGGAATTAGCAGTTTTCTTAGGAGTGCAGAAGTGGAGCAATGGAGATGAATGGTGACTGAAGTTATGGACTGGGATTCAGTAGCTCTAGAATGTTAGCTTGGAAAAACTTCCAGCAAAATTACAAGTCTGAATGCAAGTAATGAGGGAGATCTAAGGTGCTTTCAACGTGGAAGAAGTGGATGCTGTGTATAAGCAAGGATAGGAAACAAGACATAGTTGAAACAAGAAATGAAAGAGAGAACAAGAGAGAGGTGAGAAGGAGGACAGAATTAATTTTAGCCTGGGGAAAAGGAGACTTTATTGCTCTCTACAATTACCTTAAAGGAGGCTATAGAGAGGTGGAGATTGGTCTTTTCTCCCAGGTGCCAAGTGACAAGATAAAAGGAAATGGCCTTAAGTTGCACCCCGGGAGGTTTAGGTCAGGAAAAATCTATTCACTGAAAGGGTTGTGAAGTATTGGAGCAGACTGCCCAGGGAAGTGATTGAATCACCATCCCTGGAGGTCTTCAAGAAATGTGTAGATTTGGAACTCAATAGCATGGTTTAGTGGTGGACTTTAGTACTAGGTTAAAGGTTGGACCAGATGATCTTGAATGATTCTATGAACTATGAGTCATGAGGAGGCTGGATGTTTTGGGTGACCACGTGTATCATTCTAGAGGTGTAAAAAAGAGGACACAAGCTGATATTGTGAAAAGTAAGCAGACTTGTCAACCTCATGCATGAGACTCTTGCTTAAGTGTCCATACCTACATCTTGCCAATTGTTAGAGCATGAAACTGGGGGCCAGAGATAATTGCGCTAATCTATGCCTGATAGTACAAGTCATAAAGCAGTACCTCTTCATTTCCATGCAGAAGGGCAAGCTGTGTTTTGTGCTCACACTGATGGTGTAAAAAGGGTGATGAAAGTAGAATTTAGGTTATTATGTAGAGGCAGTGAAATTTAATTTTCAGGGTTGCATTTGTAGGCAAGACTGCTATGTAGATTTAAGGGGGATTTGGAATATTATTTTTGAGTTTTTTAACGTGAAACATCACTACATCTGGTGTGCTTGTTTAAACAACAGGGAAAAAGAAGATTTCAGCTTGCTTTCTTTACATTTCTTACTATATTCAGCTCTGAAAACAGCAGAAGTAATGTATTGTGGTTTGTGGATGGTTTGAAGAGATTTACTTGAAATTATGATGCTTATTAATCAGCAGAGGGTGGCTGTCTTATTGAACAGTGACATGTTTTCCCATCTCTCCACCCTTTGTTGCTTGTGTTCAATGAAATAGTTTCATACTTCAGTGAGGATTGCTTTCTGTGTTAGGCAGTGTTGGTTAAGGTGAAGTCATACAAACAGTACTGTTGAAGTAGTGGTTTGAAGATGACTATTGGTATGGCTGTGCTTTTGTTTGGATGCTTGCTGGCTTGGGGTGGGTGTTTTTGGATTGGTCTTGAATTTGAGGAATGAAAGGTTGGGGATGGGGGGTTAATTCAAAGGCACATTTGTAAATATGGCATTTTATAGCTGCAGTCTTATGAGCATTGATGCAGTGTACTTACCTAAATGCCATGTTGAAAAGAAGCAAGAAACTAATACCTTTAGTAATTACTTGTTTCACTTTTCTTTAATTAAAAGTAAAGTGCTATAATAGGAAGGTTATAGTTTGCAGTAATACACTATTCAAATTATGTTTTTATTGTAACTGTTTTTGTTTATAGTCTGATAGTTCTGATTCTTAGGACTAGTTTCTCTGAAAACATGAACGCTTAATTGGATTTCAATGTGTAAGCAATTACTTCTCCTGGATATGAACAAGCTTCCACATACTATTATTTTTTGCCACCACATTGCAATAATAACTAAAATAATTAAACAGGGTTTGCTCAAACCTAAATGTGAATGGAAGCATAATTTCCTTTAGAAATAGATGTACAGTTTTTAGTGAATCTTAGCAAGAGATGTTGTCCTGTGGTTGTTACTGAAGTTCAGCCTTGCTGAACTACAGCTCGAAAGAACAATTTAAAGTCAAAGGTCAGAATGCAAAGGGGAAAAGGGGTTTAATGATATACTTGAAGTAATTTGCAGCACAGGGTAGGGGGAGTGTTTGCTTGGGTTTTGGTATATGAGAAAGTGATCGTATAATTATGCTGGACTTTAATAACAGTTTCTTGGTAGTTATCAAAAATGTCTGCTGTTCTCCTTTCAAATATTGACTGCTGGTATTTAAAAGTCTTACAGATAAAAGTAGATACACTGTTGTGTGAGCATAATATACATCTAAGTATATAGTAAAACAGTCTTATCAGTGTGTTTTTTATCTGAGTTTTGTTTTCCCAAAGTGTTTGAAGTGATTGACTGACAGGTTCCAGATTGATGCCATGCCTTAACAAATACATTACTACAGAATTGATCAGCAACCAGTTTATTGCTTAGGTACACACATGCACATACTTCCTTACTTCTGCCTTTGTAAAACTGAGAATGTAATGTTAGAGAAATCAATATTAATGGGCTGATTTATCACCTAATTGTGATGTCTGTTTTATTTTTAAACTTCACAGATTTTTTATTAAGGATTTATAAAACTTGGTAAAGTCAGCAGGCAATAGTTGTCCCTCCACTTAAGTGGAAGTACAGTGACAACTAACACAGGACTTGTAAATGTTTTGTAATGCCAGCTGCACAAGTGACTTAAGGTATGGTTAAAACCTAATCAAGTCAGGTCCTGGATGGCTGTCCAGTCTGTTTCCAGGTCATCAGGTATGCTCAGGTGTAACAGATTTCCAATAACAATATGGGTAAGTGTGCAGGGCAAGATTACTCTTGTGCACGATGAGTGTATATGTACATACATGTCTACATTTATATGTGTGTATACATACACTTGTTACAACTATTAAATCCAGTTACTTTTTGTTACGGTATATAAGCGTTTCAAAATCCCTTTTTGAAGAACAAAATCCTGTTGTCTTAATTTTTTACATAGGACACTCTTACAGAAATCAGCTTGCCCATTGTACTGCAGGAAAGTTTTATTGAATAGTGCTTAATTTTAGCTGCAAACTAGTGCTCAGTCTGTTGGATTGACATTCCTGTCTGCACATATAAACAACTTCAGACACACTTATATTGTGTTAGTTAAAAGTTTACAAAGTTAAAAGTTAAAGTTGAAAGTTAGGTTAAAAGTTGAAAAATAAATCAAATGAATGTTTTAAAAGTAATTGTTCCTTAAAATAAGAAAAAATAGCATACCTTCAACTTTTCCTTTCTGACTGCTTATCGACTGTTAGAACTGATCTAACAGGAGCACGTCAGGAATTACCATAACTTAGAACTAAAATCCATTGATCACTTCGGTTAATTGTATTTTTATAAAGTACTTGTAACATATTACAATCATGGGAAAGCTGTTACTGTACCAGTTATTTACCATTGTTGGGGAAGAGAATGAAAACATCAGCTTTTTTTCCCTTCATTCTGTTTACTTCTATTTGTTGATTTTAAAAATCAATGTATCCTTTTCTTTCCTTAGAAATGTGGGATGTTTATGAAGCCTTAAAACCACTGAAATATCTTGCTTTTGAGTGTTGTTTTTTTTTTTTTTTTTTCATAAGGGTACTTTCTTCTGGAGAGGGAGGCTAAAATGATTGTATTAATTCACTTCATGTGGCTTTGCATTATTTCATTTTTCATTCATTTAGTAGAAAATAAAGCTTCATACGGTTACACAAGTGGTTGAATATCTTTTGTTCTTTAAGTGGCTTCAAACTGCCAGAGTCTTTTTCATCCTATCTTACCAGTAATTTGTCTCTGTAGAAATCAAACCTTATACATGACACAAATTTATGGAAGTCACATCTAGCACAGAAACAAACTGGAGTAGTTTTGGCTGCTGTAAGGCACAACCAGTTCCTGAAAACTTTCCCATACAGAACTGAGAGGTTTGAGTCCTTCCAGTCTTTTCACTAGAATTTGTTTGTACAAATGTTCTCAATCTCTTTGTAGCTCTTATGATTTTTATTTATATTTTTTAATTTTCATATGAAAAAGCAATCTGTGTCTCAGCTTCATCAAGCTTATGTTGCAACTCAGAACTTCAAGTGGAATTCTGGATTGTTTTGTCAGCAGATGACACCCGAGCCTGTAGTTCAGAAGCACTGAACTGACAGTTGTGCCAGCAGTAAGTCCATTCTGCAGCGCATTGCCTGGCCATGCAGTTGTGCCAACGCAGCAGCTTGTTAAGGTGTACTAGAAAACAGATCATTGAACCGATCACTTTTAACCCGGATCGGTCTCATGATCAGATTATCATACAGCCCAGCCTCATAATCAGTTGTGTCAGTACAGATCAGGAAGGACAGTGTACGACGAGGAAGAAAAAGAAGAGATGAAAGGGAGAGAATGCCTTAAGCCAGCATTGTCACCACATGCATGATGATAAGTACTGTCACCAGGAGATTGTTGCCTATGGGGATGGAGGCACCTCGAGGTGATTCTTTGCATCGTACGTTGCTTCCTTGTGCCAGAAATGTGATGAAGGTAAAGGATACCTGCTTCACAGCTCAGAAAAGGAATTATGAATTAAGCAGAAAGGTACTATTTGAAGCTACTCATGAATGTCACAGTCCTCACAAAGAAAATGTGGCAGTGTGCTGTATCTGATGTTGTCCCAGTGGTGTTACTGAGAGCAGCTGCTGCTGTGCTCAGCAGTGACTGTAACTTGAAAGCAAGAGGGCTCCTTGTGAAGAAGCCTGCCTTATCTCAGCACAGCGGAGGCTAACACGTGTTTCAGGGTCAATCTGCTGGAAGCTGGAGCAGCTGCGTGCAGTAGGCATGTCAAATCTTACTGAGCATGAAACTTTTCTGACACTTTGCCACAGGAGCCAGATCTTGCATTTGCAGCACGCTGTTGCAGCCTGTCCTGCTCTGTGACTTCTGTTGACAGACACAGCTGATTACTGGAGTCTAGATGAGGCATATCGGCAGCCCTAAGGTACTTCTAGAAGCCAAAACTGTGCACTATTTAACAAGGCCATGAAAAGTGTCTTAACTGGAATGTTTTTTTTGTGAGAATATCCAAGTATTTGTGTAATCATGATGGTCTAAGTGGAGCTCCTCAGTACTGTGCAGTCTAAGGACTCTTGTAGGTTGAGAATAATCAGTGGAACTAGAAACAAACTGTATAAAGTACTGACAGATTGCAATCTTAATGATGCCTGAAAGAATTTTTAAATGAAATTAGAGGTTATTTTAGTTGAAAGAATGTTTCAAATCTAATTTACTGTTAATTTACTTTCTATGCTGCATTCAACTTTTAAGGAAAAAACATACCACTTAGTTCCATTACCCTTTATAGTCAGTCTGCTGTGATTCTGTTCCTTCTGAGTCAGTGTCTGGGCAGTGTATACTGAAAGAAAATGTTTAAAGCTGCCAATGTAGTATTTTAAGAAATGCTTGGATTGTATGCATTTAATCTTTTTTAGCCTGAAACCAAGTTTTGAGTTGAGTTAGTTTACTACAGATGCCTAGGAGGCCTTGAGCAGTAATCTCACTTGTTACCTTAGTAAAACCTACTTCTGAACGAAGTTGTTCTGGGGATACACATTTTAAAGATAATGAGATATCAAGGTACTGTGATAGTGAAATCTGTATAATATAATCCATATATTATAATCCATATCCATCAGTTATAATCCATATAATAGAAGTGCCTTTGAATTTTGAGGTTTTTTTAGTTTTATTGCAATTTTCTAGATTAATTTTTCATTCGAAAGAGAAATTTTTCATTAATATTACTGGTAGCAATGATGGTAGCATTGCAAAGGGAAATAGGAAGAATGGGCTAAGTGTTCTTCAGAGCATGCTTCACAAAAAGATATATAGTTTATATTTTCCTGCTCTTATTTCTGGCATGAAAACTGCTTATTTATTTTTTTGAAATCTGGCTAATGGAGATTATAAGTTTCTCTTCTGCAGTCTTGAGGTGAAGTGCCACAGGAGATCAGCACTTTTTTCAAAACCTGAGTGTGACGGTAGGAGGGATGAGGAGAGAACTGAACAGCTCCCAAATCATCCACCGTATAACTTGACAACTTTGTAAATAGAGCACTAAGAAGACTGATGCACATCAGTTTTGCACATGTACTGATAAAAGAAGAACAGTCAATTGTTTCTATCTTTGCTGGACTACTAAATTATAAAGCCCCAAAATTCAAAGGGTTTGAATCCATCATCTAAATAATATCCTTCAATTTGGGGAATGCGGTTAATTATGGGTACAGATCCGTTTGAAGTTCTGCTGGGTTTACAAGCTTAAATATTTATTTGCACCTGCCAGACAGTTAACTACCTCAAATATTATGTGAAGATAAAACTCACATACATAAGGTTACAGTTCTTTTGGATTACATCTGCAGAATTCCCAGCAAAGACCTGGGTGTTATCTTTGACAAGGCTGGAGATGGTAAATTCCTTGGGCAGAGGACTTCTTTATATTGCATCCCCCATTTTACTGCTTTAATAGTAAACCACTCTGCATTACAAAAGACCACTAAGATGTGGCCATATATCCAGCTATAGCAAAGGAGATCTGTTAGAGCTAGAAACAGCTTACTCAAGCTTGAGTAGTTTGGGTGAATGAGTTAAAAAGCATTTAACTTTATTTCCTGGTGTTTGCTTGGTTTTAATCAGAAACTTCAAAGGTAGTCTGGAAAGGAAAACTTATAATTAAGTTAATTCAAGCCTTATATTTGAAAATTTCTAGGACTTGGGAGGGACTGTTTCCAAGGGATTTATCAAAAGATCCGAATACACGAAGTTTGAGCTATATTACATAGCATATAACATTACTATTTGGATGAAAGTTTATAGAGCAGCCACTTAAAAAAAAAAAAAAAAAAGTAAGGAATAATGAGATTCAATAAAAAAGTTCATATACTTAATTTTTTTTTAAAAAGGCATAACAGAAGTTAGTCTGGTTCCAGTCTTCAGTGGTAAGCATGAACCTTCATGTAAGGCCCTGCAATTATGTGGATGAAATTGTGTAAAACTGAACAACAGCGTAAGACATTTTTAGACAACATAAAATAGAACTGCTAGAACCACACCGTTGTTTTGACATTGGTTCCTAACAGAAACCAGGAAGATTGGAATAATACGGTAGGAAAATGCTGAGTGGCTGATGTCAATTAAAAATAATTTGAAGTATTTGTGTTGCCATTTGCATACCAGCTTTATTAGGGGCAGTTATCTCCCAGGAGGAGCACACAGCACAGTATATAAAAGTTTAATATGCTTTTCTTGTTCACTAACTGCAGGGACTTGTTGGTTTCCTTCTTAATATGAATAATAGTCAATAGCAAGAAATTACATTTCAGCTTAAAAAAAACGCTACAAGTTAAAATTTATTTCTAAGTTTTGCTCCAATATGTGCTATTCAGTTCATGGGTCTAGAGATGAAGGAACAGGAGAGTTGGACTTGATGATCCTTAAGGGTCCCTTCCAACTCAGGATATTCTATGATTCTATGACTTTTTAATGTCTATTTGCAGTTGTTTTCTTAGAATTGCTAATTATCTGTGTACTTGAGTATTTATTCTCCTTCAGAGGATAGTAAATATATATTTTCTAACATAAAAAAATAGCAAATTCTTAGTTTGTCTAGTAAAATGCATCTCAAGAAGTTGCTTATTTCTGATACTTTATCATATATCTGAGGCACTAAAAGCATATTGGCTGAATCCAGCACAGCTTGTTTCATAGATGGTTTCTCAAGGCAATGCCTTGGAGAATCCAGAAAACATTTGTCAAGTACAAACAAAACCTTTTACAGCAGCAGGTTTGCTTAGGTGGGTGATTTTGAGGGGGAAAAAAATATTTGCATGCATGGAACTTGGATGTGTTGTGAAGGAAGCTAGTGTAAACCTTTTAAGTTGCCCCAGTTGAAGAATTCTTGCAGATTTTCCCTTGGGAAGACACCCTGTACTTACACTATATCAGCATGTGGTAGAAAGAGGTCCTTGTGTTGTCTTTCCCACCTACTCCCTTCCCAAGAAGGCCTTCCCAGCAACTTGACAGATTCCTGTTAACATGATGTGATGTGTCCCTAATGCCTCCAGTTTAAGTACGGCTAAAAATTAATAGGGTATTCGAATGAGAAAAGTATGTAACAGCTCCTAGTAACCTGATATCTCTTTCTAAAAAAAGAAAAGTGACAAAAATTAAATTAATCGATAGCTCTTGATAATCAGTTTGCAGAATCCAATCCCTCAAACTCCTGGGGACTGTTGGATACAGTGGTATCTTTGCAGCCTGTCAGTTGTACTAGGTGCCCTTTTGCAAATGAATGGAAAGAATTTAAAATAATTAAATCTAGGGATAAATAACCAACCATAACAGTATTACTTCTATAGTAAAATAGCATGCATCCCTCTGATTCCTAGAGCTATTACACTTTGCCAACAGGTTAAGAGCTGTTAGAACTGAAGCGGCTTGATTTTCTGAAATTCCTAGTGGCTCAGCAACATCTCATGCCCAGTGGATGGTCATTAACCATCTCTGTTTTATTTGGTAACAGAAATTCTAAGCCTTTGAAGATCAGTACACTCTATTTGGCAATTAACTTTATTCACCTTAGCTATGAACCTTAATATCAAAGTGCTTCTTTGCTGTATTTGTAACTGAGTAAGTGCCTTTATACTTCACTTGTCCCAGTTTCTGCACTTTCACATGACTGACCTAATTAAAAAACAGACAGCTCAATAATTCTACCATAAGCTAGTAATAATGAAACTGTGGGAGTCCTCGAAGCCCTTTATCATTCAAATACACAGTGGTTTCTTGAATAAAGTGGATGACTAAGTATTACTTATAGAAGTAAGGGAGATTATTAGCAGTGGAAGACACATTTGAACTTGCTGAAAGGATGGCTTTTGTCTCTAGAAAGACCTACTCTCAGTAATAATTATGCTAGGTCTTCATTTTATCCCAGCATTCTCTTCTTGTTCGCGCTCTCAGTGACTGAATAGCTTGCTGTTGCTTGTTAATCCCTACAGGAATGCGGCTTTGGATATGGGGAGGATGCACAGTGCATGACATGCAGGCCAAACAGATTCAAGGAAGACTGGGGCTTTCAGAAGTGCAAGCCTTGTCTGGATTGTGCGCTAGTTAACCGGTTTCAGAAGGCCAACTGTTCTGCCACCAGCAATGCACTATGCGGAGACTGTTTACCCGGGTAAGGCCATTTCTGGAGATGAGACTTGAACAAATTCAAAACTAACTTGCACTAACATTTGGTTGGTGGTGTTTTCCAGGTGAATGTTTGGATAGGTCCCTTATGTCTGAAAGAAGGTATCGTGTTCTAATCTTGGTTTTGCCAGTAATTTCCTATATCATCTGAGCAACCAATTGCGGAATTACTATCTTAAGTATCCCATCTATCCAAATAGTCAGATAACTACCTACCTATTAGAGAATTATCTATACAATACCTGAGTAAAACCAAATATTGAGTGTTACTTGTGAGTTATTTCATTGTTTCAAAATGCTTAGTTCATTATAACATACACAGTTACCTTCTTGAAGACTGATTCCATTACTTGCTTGCTCTTTTCTGTCTCCTTGCATCAGTGCATAATAATTCTCATACACATATATTTTTAGGTTAAAAGTCATGACTGGTTCATGTTCCTGAATTTCTGTCACCATTTTGGTAAATTCATAGAGCACAATCCTGGCTGAAAATAAGGGATCTGGAGGAAATGTTTTGGAACAAATTATAACAGTGTGGAGACTCACTGAAACTGCTGTGTTATAAATCAAAATCTGTGTTTAGTTTGTTTGATCCAGTCATCCCAGGTTTCTGTTTCTAATCTTCTCCATTTGTAGTATTAAGTTGTAAGATCTCAAAAATTCTTTGCATTATGTCAAGTTCCACGATTATAAATACCTGCCGTGACTTTGTTAAAAGATATTTCTGATGCCTTTTTTGAACTATGGGTTGGCAGTATAGTTGAAAAGTGTAGATTGTGAGAACTGATTTGAAATTGTAACAGCCTTTATAATTCCGAAGTATTTATTTCAGAAATGCTTAAGAGTTCATGCATTTATCTCCTCTCTCTCTGTGTGTGTGTGTGTGTGTGTGTGTGTATCACAGCTATTTATTTTTATAATTATTATAATACCAGCTGTCAACTACCTGAATACTGTTGAAGCTCCTACAGTTACTTCTCTCCTCTTGAGCCAAAAGTGGGGTCTTTTCATTTAAAAACAATTAGTAAAACTTTGGTAACTAGCTTTTAAGTCAATTTAAGGCTACAGCCCTAGAAATTAGATATTACTGACAATGGTGTCTGATACTGTGTAAAGACACATGATAAATTAACATGCAATAAGAACATAATTAATATGTATTTTAGGGCTTAGTTGATAGCTAAACAAAAGAACTTTGTTGTGTAAATATAAACTATATTTTTGCAACGCAAGAAAGGAAGGAAAAAGGAAGCCAGAATAAAACATGAATTTGGGATAAATCTAATGGTGGGACCTGGGTGTGCTTCTCAATATTCTGGTCTATGTATATGTTGAGCTGACAGCTGTTGACATAACCTGCTTTTACTGGCAGAAAAGTTGGAAACGTGGGTAGGGGAGTCACAGATCATCTAGTCTGGACCTTATCGTGAGCAAAGCTGTAGAACATGGCACCACTCACACCTGGCCATCAGCTAAGATGCTGCGGAAGAGAATGGAATATGTACCTAGCCAAACAAAATAGTTTAGCTAATGCTTCGTCTCTCAGCAGTCGTAGTTATATCTGTTTTGCATCGTCTTTCCAATGTGCTATTTCCTGTTTATCAGCTTCAAAATGATGCAGTGACCATGTCAGCTACAAACAATTATTAACACATTTCATTCAGAGTGAATGATCATAGTGGGCCCTTCAATCTTACAGTCTGTGAAGCTGTTTCTAGTCATGTTGTTGGAATGAATTTCTTGGGCAATTGGGAAATTGCTTACTTTAGCTGGTACAGTCTTCATATTTTAGCAGTCAAATGCTGCTATATGCTGGCAGTTGCAGTATTAAAAATTTAATGCAAGTAGAGTTAGTACATTTTACTTAATGTGCCACTACAGAAAACACGTAATTCACATACTCTACTTGAACAGACCACAGCTGATCCTATCTTAGTACTAATGACTAGTTGAGCAAATGCCAGACCTACTAGATTAGGAAGGTATTTTAGATAAGTTCTTTGATGTCATACTCTAATACAAACTTAAGATATAAGACTCTAAAGAATGTCAGAAAATTCTTTTTCATTTGATGCTACTCTTAATGCTTGGTTTATGTGTGCAGCCTTCTTCCTGTCACTGAAGTCAAAAAGCTTCAAACATAACCTCAGTAGTAACGTTCTTGAAGGGTCTTTGGAATAAAATCTGTCCTTGGATATGAGGGATCTGTCCTTAGGGATTTTAACATCATTTTTGCATTAATTTGTTTAGGAATGAGTAGCTGGTGGGTTTCATTGCTTTAGAGTTTTATTCTACTGTTTACCTGTAGCCTTCCATTGCTGCTATTTTTATGAATCATCTGACTGATACTTCTGCTTCCAAAAGCAATTTTTTCATACCTTGAAAGACTTCAGTGTGAACTTCATAAATTCTAGATAGCAAGTGAGAATATGAAAACAACGTGGAGTATTGGATAATGTAGATTGAGACTCATGTGGTGACTTCCTTAATCTGCATGCATGCTGTGATTTTGCATACACAGTGTGATTTTGGTTGGTGGTAAAGGTCTTCGTGGTGGAGAAGGAGGAGCCAGAGAAGGATAGTTGGTTTGTTAAAATGTAATTCCAAAAAGGCATTTTACTGTTTTGTAATCCGCTGAATAGATCAAAATCATTTTTTTTTCTAAAGATTTTGTTACACAGCATGGTAAAACTTTATTATTTTTTTTGATAACCTCCTGTATGAGTACATTAATTAACCAGTTAGAGTGATTTTTTTTTCCCTTCTCTGAAGTGGAGGATATTAGGGATCTTGACTAGAAAGCACTGGCTGATTCATTGTATTATGTCAAGGTAGTTATCACCACCAACAGATCTTGTTTGGTTAGGGAGAGTTTTGAATGTAAGATTAGAGTCGTTATGAATGTTGACTAACAGATTTAGAATTTTATTTCTGTACTTAGTAATTAATATCTACTTTACATAGTACTTGTATTTTCTGTTATTGCATCAGGACACAGCCTGTCAGAAGTTTGCGATTATAGAGTACTTTGACATAATGTTCAAGCACATGGTTATTTTTTGGAGGAAAAATACATTTTTGTCTTTATGAATTATTCCTTTGTCTTCTAGCTTTTATAGGAAGACCAAGCTTGGAGGCTTTCAAGATATGGAGTGTGTTCCTTGTGGCGATCCCCCTCCTCCCTATGAACCTCACTGTAAGTGTTTCTCACCTCTTGTTGGAGATGAATTAACTTTTTTTTTTTTTTTTTGCTTTAGAATGTTTTCTCTTTTAATGTGAGAGCTTGGCAAAAATTAGTCGTGTTAGTGAATGATTCTTTTAACAGTTTGTTTTCTTGTTAGTAAATCATTTTGTGAATACATTTAAGCAAGTGTAGCATGGTTATTAGAAGGTTCCCTTTATATGACCTGTCACCTGATGATAAACCTGTCATACCACTTGATTGAGTCCAGTCCTGATGCCCTCATGTTAATTTTAATTTCTGTTTTGTGCTAGCACAAAAAGAAAGGCAAATGTATTTGCCTTCCTCAGAGCAGCCTCAGAAGTTATTCCTAGAGTGGTCGGTAAATGAACTAAAACCTGTTTATGAGAGCTTTACTTAACATCCCCCACCAAATGGGGGAAATACCTCTGTTTCAAGACTAAACAGAAAGCATGCTTCTACAAGGAAGTAAAAATAAGTGTGTGAAAGTAAGTTTTTCCCACTTAACACCGAAGGTGTTGTTTATTTTGGTAATGAATATATTTTGATAGTTAAAATATTTAAGATTACATTAACTGAGGTTAAATAAAGACAAGCCATTAGGTGTATGGGGCAAGCTCTGAATTATCAGCAGGCGAAGTTCTAATTTTCTACCTTTCTTATCCTTCTTTCTTTCCACTGTGAAACAGAAATACGAGTTAGCTGCACTAATATTTGTCATTACACATTAAGAGGAAAAACTTAAATGTCCTGTTTCAATGAATTAATTGTCCTGTGAGGTGTGTGGCAAATTTTTATTTGCTTAAGAACATTACCAAAAGAACACAAAGGCTCGCAGCCCCCTGCCTGCACTAAAGGTTTGTGTTAAATCTGAGGCATGGATGAAGTCCTTTCAGCACTAGGAGCAGTTGATTATTACCCAGCTAGCTATAAATCTGAGTACTTGCTTTTATCTTCTTTCTTTCTGCAGACGTTTTAAAACAGATCTGGTTTAAATATTTACTCATGAAAAAATGAGTTTGTGAGTTGCTAAAGGCAAAGTTGAAAGGGTTCTATAATGAGCAAGTAAAGAGTATTAGAGGCCAGGAGAATTGCTATCACCTTTGTGTAAACTTTAAAGGGAAGGCAATGACTTATGTGTATTTTGGGATGTCAGAAATTTAAATACACAATGATAGTTATACTTTAATTTGCTTAGTTCAGGTAAATAAACTGTAAATACCAATCCCATACATGGGGTAGCTTCTAAACATTAGATTAGAAATGAAAGCATGTTTTTAAATTACTATTTATATTTCCTTTCTAAACCAAAGATGTTTTGCTCAGCAGTAGACATTAAGTTTCAGCTGAATGACAGAAAAGGAGTAATTTTGAACTGGGAAGTAGAGTGAAAATCCAGTCAATCACAGGTGTAACTTCTGAAATCTAGGCAGTATAGTTTGTCCAAAACTGGTGTCTGCGCAGCAGAGAAACAGTGATGTAGATGTGGTTTGATGCTTTCTTTTCTCAGCGCGATTCAGGCTTGCAGAGTTCTCCCTCCTGCCTGTTCAGGCCAGTGTTGTGCTGTCCCACTGATTACTCTGAAACTGTTCATGAAATTGTTCAGTAAACTAGACTGAATATTTAATAATATTAAAAAAAAAAACCCTACCTTCTTAAAGTTATTTTTAAATCTAATAAGTTTGTTAAACCTAAAACACATGTGCTGGCAAACTGAAGGAGAGATGTATGAAAGGCTGCAGTAAGGAGCAGAAGATTTTCCAAAGATATTACTTTCTTTGAGCAAGCATTATGTTTTCAGCTAATCTGTAGTAGTGAATAGGCAAAAAAAATATAATGAGCCATACCCTCTGTGTATCCCCCTCCTCCTCCCTTTTAGTCATAAGAGGATGGCAGATGATTGCATTGTTTTAATTTTAATCAGCTTAACTTGGCTCTGTCAACTATTCCTACAAGTGTTTCCTGTTGTTTTGTTCAGTTCAAAACAAACCACTAGATCAGGCTGCCCAGGGCCTTGTCCAGAGTGGCCTTGAACAGCTCCAGGGATGAGGCATCCACAGCTTCTCTGGGCAACCTGTTCCTCACCACCCTCTGAGTGAAGCATTTCCTCCTAACATCTAGTCATTTTAGTTTAAAACCATTCCCCTTTGTCCTATCAGTATCTGTCTGAGAAAAAGCTCTATCCATCTTTTTATAAGCCCCCTTTAAAGGATACAATGAGGTCTCCTGGGATCCTTCTCTTATCCAGGCTGAACATCCCCAGCTTTCTCAGCCTTTCTTCACGGGAAAGGTGCTCCAGCCCTCTGACCTCATGGCCCTCCTCTAGATCCACTGTAACAGCCCCACATCCTTCTGGTGCTGGGGCCCCAGCCCTGGACGCAGCACTCCAGGTGGGGCCTCACCAGGGCAGAGCAGAGGAGGACAATCCCCTCCCTCCACCTGCTGCCCACCCCTGTGTTGGTGCAGCCCAGGACGCAGTTGGCCTTCTGGGCTGCAGGCACGCACTGCTGGCTCGTGTTGGGCCCTCAAGTCCTTCTCCACAGGGCTGCTCTCACCCAGTCTGTGCTCATATCTGGAATTGTCCTGACCCAGGTGCAGCACCTTGCATTTGAACTTGTTGAACCTCTTTAGGTTCACACAGGCCCACTTCTCAAGCCAGGTCCCTCTGGATGGCATCCCTTCCTTTGGTGTTATCAACTGCACCACTCAGCTTGGTGTCATCTGCAAACTTGCTGAGGGTGCACTCTATCCCACTGTCTGTCACTAATAAAGACACTAAACAGCATTGGTCCCAGGACAGACCCCTGAAGGACGCCACTCATTACCAGCCTCCACCTGGACATAGAGCCATTGACCACAACTCTCTGGGTGTGACCTTCAAGCCAATTCCTTATCCACGGAATGGTCCACCCATCAAGTCCATCTCTCTCCAGTCTGGAGATCAGGATGTCATGTGGGACAGTGTCAAAGGCCTTGCAGAAGTCCAGGTAGGTGACACTGGTCAGTCTTCCCTTGTTGATGGATGCAGTCACTCCATCACAGAAGGCCTCTAGATTGGCCAGGCACCATTTGCCCTTGGTGAAGCCATGCTGGCTGTGTCAGATCACCTCCTTGTCCTGCATGTTCCCTTGACATTGCTTCCAGAAGGATCTGTTCTGTGACCCTTTGAGGCACAGAGGTGGGGCTCACCAATCTGTAGTTCCCTTGGGTTCTCATTTCTACCCTTTTAAAAACTGGGAGTGCTGTTTCCCTTTTTCCAGTCACCAGGGACTTCACCTGACTGCCAGGGCTTTTCAACTATGATGGGGAGAGGCTTGGCAGCTCCATCAGACAGTTCCCTCAGGACCCTGGGATGCACGGCATCGGGCCCCACAGACTTGTACCTGTTCAGTTCCAGGTGGTCTCAGACCTGCTCTTTGCTTACAGTGGGAGGGACTTTGCTCCCCCAGCCACCACCTAGAGGTTCAGGAACTTGAGAGACATAGCCTGACTGGCAGTGAAGACTGAGGCAAAGAACCTGTTCAGTACCTCAGCCTTCTCCACATCTGTCCTTACCAGTTCTCCCTTCTCGTCTGTCAGAGGGGGTGAACTCTGTTGGCTTTTCTTTTCTGAGCAACGTACTTGTAGAATACATTCTCGTTGTTTGCATCCCATGCCAAGTTCGGTTCAGTCTGTCCCTGGGCTTTCCTGACCCCATCCCTGCACACCCGGACAGCATCCCTGTGCTCTTCCCAGGCCACGCGTCCCTGCTTCCACTGCCTGTGCGTTTCCTTCTTGTGCCTCTAATATAAAAAGTATGTCCAACCTAAGTCAGTTCTTACTCAGTTTTTCAGGATTTCTTCTGCTATTCTTCATGGCATAAAACAAGGAGCACTGGTGAGCTTGGGTTAGCAGGAGCGGGGGCGGGATACCATTCCACGTGGAGCTTGGGAAGCTCGCCTCTACATGTTCCAGGAAATAAATGCATTCTTTGCTTCAATGAAGCAGAAATGTTTTGTTGAATAAATCACAGCAGTGGAAATATCTGCAGTTTGATGGTAACATCATGTGCGTTTGAAATAATCCTGCACTCAGATAAAAATATGCTACTATTTTTGTCACGAGCTGCGTCTTGTGATATTGATTTCAGTGATAGTAGATTCAAATATAAAGAATATCTCCAATAGCAATTTCAAACTTGAAAAAAAAAGTTTTATTAAGATGAAGAATAAAAGTAAGGATCATGCCTCGTTGAGACGATGCATATAGCAGATCGTAGTGAAAACATTACATTCTTATATTAGGCACTTGTATTTCATCTACGTTAAATTTTCTTTTTTTAAGGACCTGTACAACATTTTGAGCACTTCCACTAAGGTTGAAAAGCTCCCTTCACAGTTTTCTCCTACAGATTTTTTCATTTTTTTTCTGAGATTACAGAATAATCTCTTCTGAGAATTAATCATAGGTGTCCAAGCTGCAGCTGAATCCCACTCTTTCATTGTTTCAATAATGAAAGATACTATTTAAGGGATAAAATCGGATAGCATTTCCTTCTTCCTGGTGTTAAACATAGCTAATATAATAAAAGTAAGATTTGGTATAAATCTTACTTGAATTTACAAGATTAGGATCTGTGATTCTGTAAACTTTCACATGGATGTAATGGATCTTTGGGATGTACTAGGACTACTTCAGAGCAAAGTAGCTCAGCACAGAAGACAGAAAGTTAGAAGTTACATTCTGCAGGAGAATATTGTAGGGTGGCAAAATGCATGATAAATTAATGGGAGTAGCTGGAAGCTTGCTGGCTACATGTATGTATTTATTCTATAAAATGCTTTTGCTAGTGGTTAAAAAAAAATCCAGGGAAGTAGAGACAGTGGGAATTTTTCTTATGTTAAAGAAATAACATAAATATAGCATTTTATCTTGAGTAACTTTTGGATGACATTCAATTCCACACTAGCTCTTCTATTTACGTAGTGGAATTTTCATTTTGTCATATCGTTCTTTTCTATGTTTACAGAATACTGTGATTTGAAAGGTGTGGGACTCCAGATAACATTTTGCCAACTATTAAGTTTTTCTTTAACTCTTGTTTGGTTGCTTTATATAGTGAACTTTATTTTACTAATGCAAAGCAGCTTTTGGAGGTGGGCATTATCATGTGCATGGTAGGAAATCAGCATCTGAAAGTATGTAACAAGTAAAACCAATCTTAATTATTTGGTTCTATTTCAACATGTATGTCCATTGTATTTCAGTGGTTTTGGGGTGACATATAGCATCTCCTCATAATCCTCTTGTCCGTGTTGGACACTGTGATAGATAGAAAGCAGCTGGGATGTTGTATAAGCCTTTCACAAAAGTCATAAGGACTGACAGCTAATTTAAGTAAAGCTAATAGCATCACTAGCTTATAAATATCAGTACTCTTTTATTACAGAGACATTAGCTTTCCATTATCTCATAACTGAATTGTATACTTTTGTAAAAATGTAACAAGTCCGTCTGATATTTTCCATATGTGACCTGATGGTAGGGTGACTTATCTTCAGGAAGTCTGAAACAAATTTGACTAGGTGTTTCAGAAAGATGAGAATTGCTCTTCATGTCTTATAAAGTTTTATTACAGTGTTATTTCTTTCACTCATCATTGATCAAAGGGAGTTAACCTAGAGAGCCTAAATGCTTTAATTTTCTTGGCATTAATTTTTGCAACGGTTCTGACCCACTGGGGAAAAATTCACATCATACAACTTAGTCAAACAGCTCCTTTTCCTATCTTCAGTTTGCTTTGCACACTGGGCGTTCCTCCCGAAACAACAAGCTGTAAACCAAGAGGAGGCAGATTTTGCCTTCTAGTAACAGAGGCGTTGCCACCAAAATCAGTTACAGTAGTTCTGAAACAGTTAATGGAGGGGAAAATGTAGGTTCATATCATGATTTTATCACTTTCCAAAACTTTCTCCTTGCCTAGATCAGATAATAGCTTTTTTTTTTTTTTTGCATATACATTCCCAGCCTATTTTTGGTAACTTATGTTGTTTGTACCTTTCATTTCTGTGCCTCTATCTATAGAAGTACTTCACTGTGTAGATATTTATCACTAAGCAGGTACTACAGGTAATAGACAGACACCTGGACAGAAACAGAAGTTTCCCTCACTTATATCCACCATCTACTCCTTGAGGGGGGAGGAGGAATTAAAAAAGGTGAGGAGAATTTTCATGGGAAAAAAAGAATTTCCCATAGAAAAAAATTTTATGTGAAAACACTGAAATGACATTGCATTTTTTAAATACCTAAGAAAGCATCCCATGTTGCTTTGCAAAGTGATACCAGCCTGGATTTGTGGATTCCTGTGATAAGCTGGAGGATTTAGGAAACCCTGTCAAGGAACTACAACTCCCAAATACAGCAGAATTTCTGTGTAGCTAGGCAGAGAGTTTACCAAGGAATCAGAACTTGAAAGCCCACATTTCCAGACAGTCTAAGCTGTTTGACTTTTGTCCACTTCCTTGCACACTACCCTTGAACATTTTGTTCCATGCAGTTCTGTCTTTACAAAGGAAAACCTGTTTTATCAGAAGGACTTCCAATCAGCTGTAATACAGCTCAGTGCTGTAAAGCTGTAGGTGTGAAAGCTGTTCTGATGACTTATTTCCCATACTAGTTAGTAACTTCAGTAGAACAGATGTATTTAATACATCATTTCTGCTGTTATGAGAGCTCTGTATGGTAGGACAGTGACCTGAAGAATTTCAGCAGTTCTAATAAGTGTTTGAAATTTTCTGATTTTCATTGAAGCTCTTGCTATCTGGCTTGATAGTAGTCAGTCACTTATTTAATTTATTTTATTTTAGTGCTTGCTACCTCAAGCCTGACTTAAATTTCTTTTCACATGTGAAATTTTATTTAGGATGGAATTTAGGGTGCTCTTAATAGGGGCCTAATTGGAAGAGACAGATCTCAATCTGTATCATAGTCCATCAAAGACACAATGGAATCAGAGTTTAAGGAGGTACCCATGTTGTTCTCTGTACTCCTCAGTAGTCATCCAAAAATTTTTGCTGCATTGAGCAGTTTTGTGCCCTGATGGCACTGAAGCTATCAGGATCTACAAACAGAAAAGTCTCTCACCCATCTCAGGACCATCTGATCTACTGTGTATTCTGATGCCAAACTTGGCAAATCAGGTTGTAATATTTTTCTATGCTGGAAATCCTTTTCTCTGTAACTTTGAGTTCAGAATATAACTCTCAAGCCTCAAAAAGTCCAGGATTCTTTCCTTATTGCATTGACTGAATGTGTAATCACTTCTTATATCGTAAGTAGGTTCCCAGCATTGTATATGCAGCATGGACAGTGCAATGCTTAGCATTGCAGGATCTGTCTTTTCTGTGATCCTAGTTACAAGCTTTTATCAAATGAATGGTCCAAATATAGCTCAGTTGTTCTAAGAACTTATGACTTATCTTTGCTGCTTGGATATGCTAATGAAAGTTTACCAATAACACTGTTCTTTTCTTGAATGGAAATTAGTTCAAATAAAGTTAAGAGATTCAATTGGATTCTTAAAGTAAAGCTGCAAGTTAGTGAATGATTAATTTCCATTTAAATGATTTTTCTGACTAATCAGCCCAGCTTTCTTCCCTGCTTCCTGCTTGTGTGAAGTACAGGTGACTGGGTCAGACTTTCTATTTCAATTATTCTGCTCTTTAATCTCAAATAATGGGCAGTCCCCTGTTCTGCTTCTCACTACCTTTGTCCTACCGGATGCAGTAAGACTGATCATAGTAAGTAGGTCTGTTGGTAATATTCATCAGAAGTTTAGGGGGGAAAAAAAAAAGATGAGTAAGGCTGCGTAAAGGGTATGCAAATATTAGCAAAAATGAATGCATGTCAAAAAAAAAAAAAAAAAAGAAAAAAACACATAAGGAGCTTACCCCATCTATTTTTTTCTTAAGAAGAAAAAATGTGGTCAACAGGAAGGAAAGTATGATGCAATTCATGGTTTTCCAGAAACTTGTGTATGAATGATAGGATGGAAGTTTAAGGGGAGCATTAGGAATACATTCTAAAGTAAGAGTTATTGAACTGGAAAAGTTCAATGCATTAAGAGTAATCCTGCACATTAGGGAACAAATCAGTATAAAAAAAATCACGAAAAGACAATTCTCTCATATTAGCTGGTATGGTTTTATATCATTTTCATTCAGAAAATGATCTTTTTCTCTTTCTTTTATTGTAATTGCATCTGTAGTTCTCTAAAAATATTTTCTGAGGATTTTTAAAAACACAAAACGCCTTTGAGATAAAAACAAATGTTTCTGTGGCATATGCAAGATCAACGTATGGTTTGCTAACATAGACTTCGCAATAACAAGGCAAAGCTAAGTAAAATTTAGATTTAACACATACAGCTTGGTAATATTTATTTCTGGAGGTGCTACAAAAGGATGTGCTTTGACTCCCCCTTTTATTTGTTTCATTTTTGAAGGAAATTGTTAAATTTTTCCATTTATTACATATAATAGCTTTGTGTTTTTTCTTTAAGGAAAATGTTATTTGTTAAATTGTTTTCACACACGATCCATCTAACATCCTTAATTGTGGCATTGTGAAAATTTATTTTGGTCAAAATGTAGATGGAAACTTTCACAGTGAACAGAGGGTTTTGAATGTGAAATCTGTCTGATCATAAAGAGATCTACTTAATGGAAGAAGGAAGCCCAAATTGAAGCACAGACGGTGAATACCATCCATCTTTAAGTAAATAAGCAATATCATAAGCTCACTTTGTCCTGGCAAAAGTAAAAGTTATGCTTTTTATGTCTGGTAATAACACTCCTTCATTTTACCTGGGGGCAGTCATGCATATACACTTCATGCAAAATGCTGTTGATGCTAGTAAGTGATTAAAAAAAAGAAGTAGAACACTCTTTATCTTAATATGCCAATTAAGATATTTGTATTTTTTCAAGATTCAGAGTTTACTGTCTATCTGATGGCACAGACCTGTGAAGATCACTAGTATAGGCAGCTGAAGAATGCCTTAGGTCTTCCAACAAAACAACAACAAAAAACACTTACTAGGTCTTTCCTGTTTTTTTACTTTGTGTAAGATTGTGATGCACCACAGATGGGCTGCTGGAAGTTTTCCTCTTCCAGAATTGGTGGGCTTATGTCCCACCCATATGTGCTGATTGACCCTTACAGATGTCCCTGAGACTGTAAGAGGCTATAGATAGGAAAGGAATTGGTTTCTTGCTGACAGCCAAACGTTATCTGTCATTCTACATCTGTATCAGTTAAGTTCTGAATTCACTTGGATTTGGCTGAACTGGGTTTGTTGGCTGAACACCTGTCAGAGTGTTTGCTGGTTATCATCAAGTGTATGGATCATTTCTTTAATGCACACATCATACTGTGAAAGAATTTTCCTTCCTGGCAGTTTGACATTCTGGGGGGAAGCATTTTCCTCCTTCTTTAGAGTATTTTATGAGGAATGTTATTAGTTCACGTGTGTTTTGTCATTTTAGTTTGTGATTGTCATTGATAATAAGCTAAAAATGAAGATTGTCAGAGTTTCAAAGCCTTATCTTCCCTTAAATCTGCCATTCATTTCAACCAGTGAGCTATCTTCATCCCAAATGAATATATTGTACTGAAATGGATTCTTTCTGCTGATTAATCCAATACAGCTCAGAATTATAATCTGGATGAACTCCTTCCTCAAGAACTGGGTACAGTTCTATGCACTTAAGGTCATGTTTCTGAGAACAGAGAATTTGTCTTTAATTGATTTTAGTACTTAAATGTTTGAAATGTACTGAAGGTGTTGTCAGTGGCCCATAAGAGCAACGGTTGTTTTTTCTGTCTGCTAAAAATAATTTCAGAGTAGGAGTAGTAGGTTAAAGTATTACTGCACACCTCATATTTTAAAGATCTAATTTAAGGAACATAAAATTAGAATTATATCTTCTTCAGTTTGGTTTCCTAAGTGAACACAGTATACACAGTAATTTTGTCATGTATTATTCCTTTTAAAAACTCTTGGCCCTGATGACTAATATCTGTCCATCCTGACAGAGTAACAGAGACCTCAAATGAGGAATTTTCTGTTTTTACAAGAGCAGGTGATCTAATAGCGCACAGGGAGCTACATAAGTGCCTATACTGAGAAGGTTGTAGCATAAGTTCATACCACATTCTTCAACAGCAGAATATCTACGGAAAGGAAACCAATGTTTAAAAAAAAAAATAAATGGCAGTTTCCGGACCTCTTGAAAATACTTATTTGTTATGGTCATGGAGGGAAAAGGGAAAATTTGAAGACTACAAGTTTGAAACCTTAATTTTTATATTAGAGTAGATTTTTTATTATCTACCCTGATCTAGGTTACTGTTAGTAGAAAGCAGTTAGCAATTTAATCATTAAATGATTTTTGGAGTGAATGAAGGCAATATTGTATGATTTCCATTTGTACAATGTAAATCACTTTAAACTAAGAGTGGAATAATGTTTTGCAACACTATTTGTTCATAATCTGTGAAAATGTAATATATACATTATGAGCATAATCCAGTAAAGTTTTAAGCAGATTGTTTAAAGTTGAGTTTATATTGGACCAAGCTGAATTGCACTGAAAGGCATTGGCTTTGTAGTTGCAGCATGAAAATTTCACTAATTATGCGTAATCCCGTTTTATCTGCTAAAGTATGTATTAATATACTTAAGAGCACAGAATTCCAATGTAAATCTCTTTGAGCATACATACCTCATTGCTTTCTGTAGGATGATGAAAAATATATAGCTTGAGATTAAAATGGAAATGTCAGCGTATGATTTTAAAATAAATTGAATCACATTCTGTTTAGTTAATTAATTCACATCACAAGCTCATTCATCTGTTAATAGAAGTTTACATAAGTGGTGCTCATCTGGCATTCAGAAGGTTATATTGAATCAATACATGGTAACGTATAGGGCAGAATCCCAGAATTTTTATCTTTGTTCTAACTCACAGCTGGCAACCCTGCCTGCTAATCCCAGTGGAAGCTTCAGTTTGAAATACAAAACTGCTTTTGAACTTGTGTATCCCTCCCCACAGATGTCTGGGGCCTTGATGATGTGTTCCTTTCATGATTCCTTTTAAATCGGGGACTGAAGTGTTGCATGAAGAGTTAAGTTAGGGTTTCATTGCCTGATAATGCGATGAACCCTTGAAATATGCATTTTGTATTTTATATAACAGAAGCAAATTGAGAGTGACCAAAATATTTGGTTTTGCATGTTTTTGTGTAGTAAAAAAAAAAAAACCTTGTAGAGAGCTGTTTTTTTTTATTAGGTTAAAAAATTCCTTAGGCTGTAGATGATGAGCTTTGTAGTTGCAATATTCACTTCTAGTCTGTTCACATAAAATAAGAACAAGCAGTTTGCAAGCATATTTAGTTTTGTTCCTAGACACTGTTAAGTACAGTTACAAAACAAAATTCTCATCTTAACTGCAGAGTATGAGAATTTCAATATGTTTTTTCAAACCAGTTTACCATACTTTTGTTTCTAGTAGTAACTTGTGCAACCTTTCATCTTATGAGTCAATCCTATAATTAGTATCCTTCTTTGCCAGAGGCATACGGAATGTTTGTTTTAGGTACAGAATGTCTGCAAGAAATTTAACTTAATCATTACTTTTTAATGTAAGAGCTGGTTAGCTCAATTACACTAGATTAAAGTGAACTTGAAATTCCTGAGTTACAGAGAAGGGGCTAATCGTTGACCTGTACTGAATAAGTACTATTTCATTTTTTCTTGTGTGCTTACTAATGTAGCTAGCCCTTTAGTTCAATCTTGCAGTGGCTAAAAGTAATTCTCTGTTCAGTGTATAGAGGGGGTTTGCAAGGTTCTTGTTTAACATGGAAACTTAGGTTGATCAAAATTATTGCAGTGTCACATGCATTGTGGTAGAGCTGAATTTTTTTTTTCAGTTAATTTTTACTTCATTGTGTTTGAAGATAATCTGAAAAAATAAGTAGCAGTTACAGTTTTCTGGTAACTTTTTGTTGGACTTTCTGTCATTTTTCTAATTACAGAAACATCTGTACTTTAAATGTATTAATTGAATATCATGCTTTTAAGCTATATTCAGACTGAAAATACTACTTTCATTTTATTTTATGTAATGACCCTAGCTAATTCTGGAAATGGTTGCATTAACACCACTTCAACAGCACCGAGCTTTGGCGCCTTCCATATAAACACTGCGGGTTGCTGTGGCTTTTGGGTACACAGCTTTGAAATTGTGACTGATGTGAACATAAAATACTGTTAAACAAATGCATGTTTGTTGTTTCTTTTATCCTGGTTTGTGCTGGTAGATACTATTGGCTATGTTGCTTGGCTCCAAAATGTGTAGGCTGTTTCTCCTACAGTTTGTTTTGTTTTGCTTTTTAAGTGGAAAATAAGGAACCCATCTAGGCTGAAATTTTCAATATTGCCAACCATCCATTAAGAAAATCATTGAAAAGCATAACAGCACTGAAGTATCACTCCAAAGGAAATGAATGGCCCGGAGGACTGGAATGTATTGGAAATAGTATAAGATGCAATAGCCTTAAAACAAGAGTCATGCACTAAGAGCCTTAACAGTGATGATTCATTATAAACTAACACCTCATGAGCTGAAAATGAACTAATAGAAGAAGGCTCTAGTGTGTGCCTACCGATGACTTGCTGATTCCAGTTGTTCTCTGCTTTGCTCCCCTTTAACTTTTCCGGTGATAGGCCTCACACGTTCTTACTGTTTCTGGTTTACCTATGCTAAAGCGGTGCCCTGCCAACCAACTCTTTTACAAAGATGGTAGAGCAGTCCTATGTGTTATTTTGGGCAGTGATGTGTGCCTTTTTCTGAGGTGTAGGCTGTGACTATTTCTTAAAAAGAGACTGTCTCTTTCTTAAGTAAAAGGTTGCATCCACCAGTTTTAATAATGTTTTGTTTAAGTCCAGTATTAAAAATGAACATGCATGCTACTGAATGTACATATATTTATAGCTACCATATCTGTATGTAGAAATTTAGGATGGATTCACGCACCCTAATTTAGGCATATAAAAGCTTATGCTTAACACTGAACGTGTCAGCCCCATCTCCCACTGATAATCAGTGGAGAGACTTAAGTACCTCAAGAGTTCAGGCAAGCCAGTTAAGGTAAGATGCCATAACTAACACTAAGTAGTCCTTCAAGCCTGTGGTTCCATGAAGTCATTTCAGGCAAACCACTTCTCTGGAGATGCCTATTTCTAGCTGTGTTTTATAAAGAGAGACTAAGGTGAGTAGCTCTGACTTTATCTATAGATGTTTAGACTTCTGAAGTTAGAAGGTTTTTTGTTTTGTTTTGTTTTCAGTGAGTTGCCAGTATCAAGCTAGAGGAAAACTGCAAATTCCACTTTGAGTGATTGTATCCATCTGATCTTCTGCTGACCTTTTTAAGGAGGAAAATGATTTTTTTTAGATTACAATTTTTTCATTCTTGATACATAAGATTATTAAAAAACATAATAAAAATACTTTTCTGACTCTTTGAAATATTTCTTACAAACCAAAGCCCCCATTCTAAGAAAAGTAACCTTGACAAAGTTGGTATATGCTAGAATTAAAGGCCTCCAACCCTAATTTGGTTCCTTTGCATATAGTCACTGCTACTGGTTTTATTTACGTTATTGTATATGTTATTTCCCATTGTGCCTTTATTCATTTAAAGCACAGGCTAGGCCAAACCCTTAATTCTATGTGTGGCCTTATTTACCGTACGTTATTTTATATTCCATGCAGAATTTGAGTTACTAATTACTGCTGGGCCCTTCCGTGTTTTTTTCCACAGTAAAGCGGTCATTAGAAACTTTCCGGTTGTTATTGAATTTATCTTCACAATAGAACAGTGATGTAAAATGATACAGTGTCTCTTATACAGTTAGTGAAGTGAATGAGGGAGATTAAAGCCAAAATAGTGAAATGTGTCCAAAACCCTGCACCCTTATTTGACAAACCCAGAGCAGGATGCCTCCTTCCTGAATGTGGTCATCTCTAATGGCTACCTCTGTAAGCTGGGGGCCTTAGGCTCACGCTGTATTCAGTGGTGAGAAAAGATCAAGGGAAGTGTGTGTGTGGTGGTTTTACTCAGCTGGGCAGCTGAACTCCTTCACAGCTGCTCTCTTACTCCCTCTCCTCAGAGGAAAGAGGAGAGAAAACACGATGGAAAAGGGCTCATGGGTTGAGATAAGGACAGGGACATCTCTCAGCAATTATCATCATGGGCAAAACAGACTCAGCATAGGGAGATTAATATGATTTATTGCCTATCACTGGCAGACTAAAACAGGGAGAAACTAAAAGCAAACTAAAAACACCTTCACCCCAACCACCCTTTTCTAACTCTGCTAAGTGGTGCAGGGGAGCGTGGAATAGAGACTGCAGTCAGTCCCTGAAGCTTCATCTCTGCTGCTCCACCTGGGGTCCCTCCCACAAAATGCTGTCCTTCCCAAACTGTTCCTGGTCTCTTCAAGCACTGCTCCCACACAGCTCCGTCCCACGGGGTCCATCCCCCAGGAGCAAACTGCTCCAGCACGGGTCCCCCATGGGTGGGGGCAGCTCCCCCCAGACCCCCTGCTCCTGCGTGGGCTCCTCTCCACGGGCTGCAGCTCCGGCCCGGGGCCTGCTCCTGCGGGGGCTCTCCATGGGCCGCAGCCTCCTCCAGGCCACATCCACCTGCTCCACCGGGGGCTCCTCCACCCATGGGGGGGCTGCAGCGTGGAGATCTGCTCCATGTGGGACCCATGGGCTGCAGGGGGACAGCCTGCTCCACCAGGGGCCTCTCCACGGGCTGCAGGGGAACTGCTGCTGCCTGCCTGGAGCACCTCCAGGGCCTGCTTCTCTCTCATTTCTCACCCCTCTCTCCCAGCTGCTGTTGTGCAGTGTTTTTGTTTTGTTTTGGGTAGGGGTCCCTTTCTACAATCTGTTCTTCCAGGGACACGACCATCTCTTCTTACTGGCTCAGCTCTGGCCACCAGCTGATCCCTCCTGGAGCTGGCTCTGATCTGACATGGAACAGTTTCTGAATTCTTCTCACAGAGCATCTCTGCAGCCCTACTGCTACCAAACCATTGCCACATAGACCCATTATGTTGTTTAGAACAAATTGGATTAACTGAACATTAAAGGAGTCTTCCCTGGTGCCTCTCACTGTGCAGAGAATGTTCAGGTGACCCACTCACATAGAGATGTTTGCTTTGATCACATGAATATCACCAACAGAGCTTGATTTTTCAAAGATAACCTTTCAGAGTGTCTTCTGTGTTGTATGACTAATTTCTATTGACTTATAAAAGGAGGGAGATGTTACATCTCAGCTTAGGTAAAATAGCAAAGTAAGGAGCTTGTATGCAGCAGCCTTTTGTTCTGTATGACTTTACTTTATCCCCAAAGCTTTAAGTGGTAAATTAAAACTGCTTTATATAAGCTATTATTATTTCTGACTTCAAAGCCACAGCTTTTTCATCTGTACTGTAGTCTTCACGTGCATGCTTTCTGTTACACAATAGTTAAGTTTCTTTGCAGTAAATAATGAAATTTACTTTGATATTTGCAGTATTAAAATAAGCTGGTGATGAATGTCCAGCTTCTACAGATGTTAAGGGTGCAAGTTATAAAATTTTGAAAATTTATATTTAATCCTATGTATTTCAGATTGCATACAAAAAAAAAGTGTTTTTATAAAATCTGGAGGTTACAAAATTGAACATAAAGTTAGAAAATATCAGTAGAGTTGGTTATGCAACCCTTAACTTCCACCGTAATTTAGAATCATAATTCAGCCCAGTTGTAAGTATTATGAAATAGTCTTAATTATATCAACTCACTGTTTTCCACAGTAAAAACATATTTTTCCCCCAGTACATGAAAATGTCTAGTGGCTGTATTTCTTAAAAAAAAAAAAAAAAAAAAAAAAAAAAAAATCAGAAGTAGTTGCCTTGCCTGGAGAGCTTAACCTAAACTAGGTTCTGGCATAATTCTAAACAGGAGAAACATAAGTGGTGTGCAGGCTTGAGTATGGTTTACTTGATTTTTTTTTACATTCCACAAATACATTTCACGTGAATGTTGGTTGCTCTAAGAGGGGGGCTTACTACTTCTGTTGAAGTTTTATGACTGGGCAAATTCAACTGGAGAGGTGAAGTAAGGTTTTACCCAGAACACTTAATAACTTAGTGGCTAAAACATTTCTAGGGAAGTGGCAGAGGGTGCAGCTGAACTTCAGTCTTGTGCTTCTTAGTAAAAGCTTAAGAGCCCTTTACCAAAGGGAGAAATCCAATCATTACATCTTCTTTCAAAAGCTGTATCTGAAGGGATTTACAAGCCTTGTTCATGACTTCTCCCGCATCCCTTTAATTTAATTTTAAAGTAAGGTCATAGATTTTTTGTTTTCAGCAGTTTTAAGAGATAATGGAAACCCTTCTCAGCCACTCTAGATAATTTATGGAAGAAAAAAGTTAATAATTCTCCATGTTTCCTTATAAGTAGGCTGAGTATGGTGACATTAAGCCTAACGTTACTCGGTGTGATGGCTATTGCCATCTATTCTGTGTTTAATTTTTTCTTTAGACTATATGAGAGGTGTGTGGCCTAATCCAGGACTGCAGTTTCTTGGACAGAGACATTGAATTTAAAAATTGCAAATGTTAAGGTTAACTTCTGTATGCTTAAAACCTGTTGCAAAGGATCGAGTCCTTTGTCACTGTTCAAACTGGATGCTAGAATACACATTTCCGTATCTCTTTCAGTGCTCAAATTTATTAATCATGTCTTAGAAGTAGGCTCTTTCTACGTGGGATTTCTAACAGCTACAAGGATTTCTTTAGCGTTTATGTTGGTTTTGTTCCTTGTTTTCATCTGCAGTAACAAAAATGTTAGTACATTACAGAAATTTTGAAGACTGGGCTCTAACCATCAGGTTTATGATTTCATTTTTGTACCTGGTACCAGAATTTTACTGAATTTTCACATCACTGCTGGAGCTCCAAGCATTCTGGACTAGATGATTTAGCCAATCTAGTAATCTTATTATTAAGCAAAATTAGTAATTTGCTAAGCAGAAGGTAGCTGAATACTTCTGTCTTCAATATTTAAAAACGTTTTTTGAGAAAGAAGAAATAAAATTAAAAAAAAAGGTATAGCTCTTGAAAATGTCTGCTTATTAACAATGTTTGTCAAAGTCTGTATTAATAAAGTTAGAATACAAGCCTGCATTTGTCATGCAAGTTTTTCCCATGGCTGAACCATCACAAGGAAATAATTGTGTTAGAAAAGAAATGTTAGAAATCTGATTGAAGAGGGAGACAAAAACTCTTTTATGACTCATTTACGATTCAATTCTTGCTTTACTGGTATTTATATAAATACAGATAGTATTCATTTCAGTGATTGGGGGGATACATGCCAAGTGTATACCTACTTGTATGTTGAAATCCATACACTTTCAGCAACGTGTGCCTGGAGGAGCACGTGTGTTCCCTGGCCAGGTGCTAGCAAAGATGGGTCATAGCTACGCAGTCAGCTTTTGATCCTGCCTGTCTGGTCATGACTACAGGAAGGAGCTTTCCACTCTGTCATGTTTCAATCCATACTGAAAACCCGTCCATGCATCACTCTACAAGGTCAGCAACTGAGATCTACTTTGAACCTTTTAATACAGGTCTGTAGCCCGTGTATGTGCAGTTCACAATGTTGTTATGCTTCTGATTATTGGAAGTAGATTAATCTCTGTTAGCTAAAGAAACAACCTTCAGCCATGCTTATGCTCCATGTATACATGTACATGCATGCTATTGTCATGTAACTACTGCATATATGATTACATTCCAGTGGGGATACGGTCTTCGTCTCTTCTTCCAGAAAACATGTAATGGCAGTAGTTACCCACTTGAAAATACTATATCTCTAGGCAGTGCAAACTCCTGGTCTGCTTTTGTGGATGACTTCTACAAGCGTTGTGGAACCGAAAGCCACAGAGCCTTTTCTCTCATCTTTTTATGAGTGATAGAGGAATGGCATGTTTCCAGAAGTCCATCCCCTTCTGTCACTCTGGGACACGTACATCCACAGCCTTACCGTCATCTGCTCGTGTTTTCTTATGATGAAGTGTTTTAACAGATCACTACAGCAGAATTTTGTGAAAGAATAAGAATAGTCTGAAAACTAAGACTATAGGAACCTGCTTTGATGTAGGTCTTTCTAAACCAAATGCATTTGTATCAAGGAAAATAACAAGATTTCCATTCCAGCAGCAGTCACAACCCATATTCCATGGCCACTGTAGCTCTTGCAATAGAAGTCAGTGTTTTATTGCGCATTTTTTCCAATTCTAGTTGCTTTTTAGAGTTACCAGAAAATTAATAGGAAGTTTAGAAAGGACAATGCCAAGATAAATTTAATAGTGCTCACTTAGTCATGACAATAGGAGTCACTCTGTTCTCTAAAACTCACTATTTCATGTTTTGGACAGTGATGCCCTTTGTCCAAATTGTGTTGCAGAATTGCCTCCAAAGTCTGTATAAAGCATGGTAAAGCATGCTGCGTGGCTTGGCTGTTGAGTGGCTAGCTTAGTCACAGAGAATCTATTCTTGAAGTCTGTGCAGTGCCCTGACTAGTGGTTTAAAAGAAATTGTTGTAGCAGTTTATTTGGCCAATTGTGGAAGATATTTTTTCCCTGCACATTTCACTATTTAATTTTTTTACTGTGTCCATGCAGAAGTTAAAGTTAAACATACTCCAGAATAATTTGTCGGAACCAAAAGAAACCAGCCCTCCAGTTATCTTAAGTAATACTCATTGAACTCAATAAGCTTCCCTCCTTCCTATGCAAGCAAAATTAATATTCTAACATCAGGAGTCAAGAATATCTTGGATTTCCTGAAAGAGTTGTGGATCCATCCTTTGCATCATTCACTTCTGATTCTCTTTTTCATGGCTTCTATAACTTTTCTCAGTCGTGGTAACATCGGCTAGTTGAACTGTAAGCTTTAATGATGTAACTGTCCTGAACAGACTTAACTGACTCAAAAATTGCACCAGGTTATTTTAGTTCTTTAACTTGTTAGTTCTGAAGATGAAATGGGACTGTACATCCAGGGTATGAAACAGATATTTTTATCTCTATTGAAAAACCAAAGCAACTTTCATAGCTGGGGTTGATGTGGGATTGATGCAAGAACAAACTATTACAGCCCTGAGGTTTTTAAGAAAAGTTCCTATGCAGCAAGATTTATGTCTGAAAAATTGTGACACATCCAGGGAAAAAATTTGCACATTCCACAGGAAGAGAAAGTTTCAATCCTGCATTTTGCATGCCAATCGTATAATCAATGGTACACACCATTCAAAGTGGTATTTGTGTGAAGAGTGTTTCCCTGTGTAGTAAAAATAGCTTCTTAAGATTTGATGCGCATATTATGTGCTATCGGTTCTGCAGTAGTTGTCATTACTAAGATGTTGGCAGAGGGCTTATCCACTATTTCTTCATTTGCCTCAAATGTCAGAATTTGTGATAACTTGGAATTCAAGCAGATTTTCTGAAGTTCAGTATTTACCTATTCTAGATACCTTAGAGATTTTAAGCATTTATCCAAAAACAGCAAAACCCCTTTACTTTCCAACATTACATCAGGAGAGAGAAGTTTGTCAGAAGGGCAGTCATTAACCACTTTTGATTTAAAAGGGGAAAGATAAGCGTAAGCACTGGCATTCTCTAGTTGGATTTGAACAGGAGAATATCCTAAAATTTTATATTTTTGTTCCCAAAACATTGCTTTCCAAAACATGGAAAAGAATTTGGGTAAGCGTACAAGTTAGAAATGAAGTAGGAAAACAGGTTTTCTACTGTGCTTGGCAGTCTCGTATGTTCTGACACAAGCATTATGTGATACTGATTTAACATGAGAACACTTGTAAAAAGTGAGAAAGAAATTGCGTTCTATGCAAAATAGGTATTAGACATCCTCAGCTGTCAGAGGCACAAAGTGAGCTACTAGAAGCAAAAGCCAGAAGAGTAATTGCCGGCACCAACATATATTAACAGCAATATAGTCATTGCGCCACCAGATCATGGTGACTATTTTTGGTTATAGAGGAAAGACAAAACATCTTCTCCCATTAGTAACCAGTGGTATTATGTAGGAGGGGCAGGAGGATATATAGTTCAGCAGTGATATAGTGAATATATCTCCACTTCCTCTGCTATTGTTCTTACTGTCTGATTTTTTTTTTCAATTTATTTGAGGGTACCAGTGACTTGAGAATTTATTGTCACATTATATTTTTAAATTGCTAGACAGTTCTCAAAGCTGTAAGTTGTAACTATAAAGCAATGCTGCTTTTGTGCCTTTGTATCATTTCAATTTAGATGACCATAGTAGGACCAAGAAAGAACATCTCTTAATTACCGAAATAAAACCCTGTTGTAGAGTTTGAGTGTGCCTTACAGACACAGCAGTGTATATTCAGTGCTGTATTTCAAATGCATGTACGCCACGTAATTTTCTACGATTTTAAACATAAAAGGCTGTCAACAATTGGAGTTCTGTAAAATAACACAGTGCAAGAGAAATGGGCTTGGAAATTAATAAATCAAATCTCAAAGATTTCAATTTATAAGCACATTTTTCAGGATTTCCAAACAAAGGATGAATACTTGAACAGTCATTTTCTCCCTTAAGGCATCTTGGTGCATTTATTAAAAAATAACAAGAACAGCAAAACAAAACAACAACAACAAAAATTGTAGGGCACCAACTTGGAATCTAAAGGCTTTAATGTCAGCAGTTTGAGTACATTTGAAAGATGTGGTTTGACATGATGAACTTTTGGGTGTAGGCCATGCACGCAAATGGCTGTCCTTTTGCAGATGTTGGGAGATTCTCTCCAGTGTTTACCACAGTCTGCAACAGTAATGTGTAATAAAGTTCCTTACCTCGTACATGAAAGATCTGCAGAAGGGATGCAGTATTTTCTTTTGTGCAGGCTCAGGAATATACTCAGGACAACTTACTTTCCATTGATGTTAATAGTAGTATGCCTTATGCATGTGTTTTATGCATATATACCTATAATACATGTAGTACCTGATTTATTTATCTGTACCTCATGTTTATATATAATGCATTCTTTTGCTTATAGGGCAGCAGAGTGGAGGACTAGGTAGAGATATTGTATTTTTACTTTTAAATGAACACAAATGTCTTAAACATTTTTTTTTTTAAATGAAGGAGTTTCAAGATAAGTCCCATTACCTCGTATTTTCCATGGATAGATAGCACGCATACAGATAGCCACCACATTTCAGCTGACAGGCAGTAGCTTATTAAATTATTGTAACTTGAGGGTATATCTGAGCCCTTAATTCTTGTAAAATTAAGATGGATAATGCAAACTGGAACCAATCAGAAATCATAAAGGTTCACAAATGTTCTTTTTCCCTTTCTTGGGCAGAAATACCCATATTCCAAGAATCAAACCATATTTTAGTTTACTTTTTTAAATTATTTTCAGGCCTGATTGTAAAACATGGCACTTTGTCATGTCATTTCTATGTGGAGCTTTGATTAGCTATGTTTTATTGAGAACCCTCTTTGGGTTAACATTGACTTGATGTGGTAATAGTAGTTTCTAAAAGAAAAAAAAAAGAAAAAAAAACACACATAAAATTCCACATTATGTCCTCCTTAACTTCAGTAGTCATTTATTATATCCATGGAAGGAATGTAAAGTGCTGCATGTTCTATTTTCAAATGGTTAATCTACCATAGAAAACTCCCTTTTAGGCATGCTGATTCCAGTAGTGACTGTAGCTAATCATGGTTCTAAGGACAAAAAAAATCTGAGAAAATAAACATGAACTAAATGATAAAGGAAGTCTTTTTATGTTTTGTCCAATCTCTGGTTGCTTGGTATCATTGACTAAAAAATCAACTATTCTGTTTATTGGCAGACCTTACAGCGATACAGCTGGGATTCATATGTTCAGTATCAGCAGAGCTATTGCTATTTAACCACCTTGGATTAACAAAAACTTTAGTTGCTTTTAAGAGCCACACCTTTGCATATACAATGTACTGTTCCTTAATTAGGGGAATAATGTGTATTTCAGTTTACTCCTCAAAATGATGGAGGAGGCAGCTTGGTATTTGGGGTAATTCACATTTAGCACCAGCACATTTCCAGAATATGTTGGAACTAAAACTTAGAAAACAAAATCTTTTCCCTAAATAAAGTAAGGTTTTTGTTACTTTATTTTTGTGATGTATAATATGCACATGGTTTCAAGAACTGTAAAACAGCATGCACCTCCTCCCTTCTTTCTTAATGTATCATGTCCAATTCAGTGTTTAATTACATATTTAAAGTTAGTCATTTAATCATGTAATAGATGCAAGTACAAGTTTAAAATACACCTCCTTGCTTTACTGAAATGGGACCATTAAGTCTGTGAGCCTGAAAAGAGTTTATGAAAATGCATACATATCTGAGTAACACTGAAAGCAGAGTTCAGCAATGCCCAACGGGCCGCTTTTACAATAGCAATCCACTTCTGAAATGTTGGTCTCTGCAGGGAAGATCACTATCATTATAATTAGAGCTAAAGTACAATGGACTGCTCACAGCAGCTATTCTAAAAAGTTCTTTGAAGGTGAAGATGAGTGGTAGACATTCTCAAGAGCAGAAAATTGCTTTCTCAAGTTAAAAAAAAAAAAAAGCCAAATAAAATAAATCTTTATGTTGCTAGATGGCTAAAAAATATATATCTTTTTTGCCATCCCATTTAAAATAAAATCATTGTATTTCCCACTTGGAGGCTGCTGATGAGAATTAAAGAAAGATATGTAATTTGCAGTTTCCCAGAGGAAAATCTGATACATAATTATACTTACAAATAGATAGATTTTGTGAGCAAACAAAGAGACAAGTATATAGCAGCTCCACCTCCAGTGATCTTGTTCAGTTTTTCCTTTCAAAATCAACAATTCTCTTTTTCTGCTAACTGAAGGTTGATTTCTAGGAACTGATTAGTGCTTTTAGGTAGGTACATTGGAACTGATGGATAGATGGACATGAAAAATATTTGAAGGCATTCTGATAGTTTTTTATTGTCTTGTTTTTAAATACATGTCCTGACTGTCTTTAACCTTCTAAATACTCAATCAGGCAATTGTCCCAAATTGAAAACCTGGTATCAACGTACAGACCTTAATTTTCACACCAAAGCTAACAAATTTGGCAGTATTTCACTGCTTCTCACAGAATTATATACTGGCTATATATACATACCATGCCGAAATTGCTGCAATCCCTTGAAACTGTAAACTTAAAGCTACTGGTGCAAGGATCCTAGAAACTGAGTGAAAAGTTTTCTCTGTGGAAGATGGTAATGCTCCTGTCAGGGGCGTTGAAGTTGTGACAAAAAGATTACAACACTGGTTGCTCTTTCTTTTAAAAAAACAATGAAGATCTGGAAAGGAGGTCATAGGACTTAGCTCTGTAAATAATGGGAATTATAGAAGAGAAGGACAGGTAATCATTTTTAAGAAGGAAAAGTACCTGTAACCATGAATTGGAATTTTGCTCTGTTAGCTGAAATACAAATAATACACCATCTGCTGTAATAAGGAAAATTGCAAAACTGTAGTACAAGGACAGAGCTTCAAAATCTACTTCTTTTTCATATAGAAGACACCAGCCTCTTTATTGATGAGTTTTGAGATCTGGTTTTTAATAATTCAGAAACACAGAAGGACCGAGGCTGGCAGGACCCCCTGGAGGCCCCCTGGTGCCACCCCTGCCGAAGCAGGGACCCCCAGAGCAGGCTGCCCAGGCCCACGTCCAGGCGGCTTTTGGAGCTCCCTAAGGAGGAGACCCCACAGCCTCTCTGGGGATCACTGAGCCTGGCTTCATCCTCTCTGCACCCTCAGGGATTTAGGGACATGGATGAGATCCCCCTGAGCCTCCTCTTCTCCAGGCTGAGCAGCCCCAGCTCTCTCAGCCTTTCCTCACAGAAGAGGTGCTCCAGTCCCACAGTCTTTGTGGCCTTTCACTGGGCTCTCCAGTAGACCTGCTCAGTCCAGTTTGGCAAATGAAAAGGATGCAAAAAAGACCTGCTGTAAATTTACTTCTGATCTAAGGGTAGAACACAGTGGTACAAATCAAAGGTTAACAGAAATATATCTATAAATGCAATAACGCTTGGGTTTCTTCACATTCAAATCAAGGAATTAACAACTAAATAGTCATACTTGTGAATAATAGCAATGATCTGACGGACACAGTGGTTTTATTTTGTAATGCATGTGTATTGTTTTTTGTTTTGTTTTGTTTTAATTTTGGATTTTTTATTTCATAGGAGTTAATGTTTTCTTTGATATAAGTAGTCTGCAGACTTAGAGTTTGATGTAATGATGTTGATTTTCAAAATACCTAGCTTTTTGGCAAGCAATCTGACCATTATAACAAAGTGATATGGCATTTTAAATACTTTAATGCCCATGTTTGATGTGTGTTAAGGAAATAGCATCATTATTTCAGAAAAGTATTCCCGAGTAATACAACTCCATTGATTGCATGAAGTTAGCAAGTAAGCAAGTTCTCTCTTGCTGTTATTATATTGCAGTTAGGATAACAAACTGTTGTAGTTATGTACGACTTGATTAGTGATTTTAACATACTTTGGCAGACATTTATCTCCCAATTTAAACTTATGACTGCATAGACTATTTTTTAGGAAATTATGGTCTTTAGGTTTTAACCAAGAATTTTCTGGTGGAAATAGGCACGTTTTACTTACTTTTATAAGTTAATAAAATGTGGTTTGTGGCTTTTTAAAAATTTGCTGTCAGAGAAATACTCAAATTTTTGTTACTTTCCTCATAAAATACTGCTGAATTGATGTAGCCTTCAAAATAGATTGAAACAGATGAACTATCAAGATTAATAATCTGTTAAAAATTATTTAATTTAAAAAGACCACTTGTATTTAAGATAGCTTCAATAGTTAAGCCTGTGATACTTTTAGTATTTTTTGACTTCCCATGTAAAAGAAAATGTTTGCCAAAGCGAGAAATGCTACCTTTTTCTTTAGTAATACAGATATAAAGTAAATACGTTGAATTTTAACTAAGGGTATTATCTGTATTTTTAAAAGTTAACACTGAATAAAAAAAAAAAAAAACTTAGCACTGGTGAAATCCTTGATTTGATCCTAGAAGTGCATGGTGTCATGACATGCAACCAAGCAAAATGGTACCTTTGATAGCATTCAAACTCCTGTGCCTCAACTCTCAGAAAATATCCTTTTGAAGGGAAGTTCACGTAATTTTGACTCCCTCTAGTGGGCAGCGTTCTCAACGAGACACTGGGAAATGTGCTCAATATTAAAATCTTTTTCAATATTAAAAGTTTTTATTTTCATGGTGAAGGTCTTATTTCATTTTCATGGACAGACAATGCCCTTGTATACTCCTCCACTCATTATCACTCAGTTTGCAATGTATTTTTTTAGTATTTTTATTTTTGTCATGTCATTGATTACCTATGTGAATACTTATACATTAGCAGATGGGACATCCTTTTTATTCTGTGCTAAGAGCCTCTTCTGTTTTCCATACTTTCATTTGCATAGCCTTATAATCCTGAAATTCTACAGTTTTCTTAAATTATTATTTAATTGCATTTGAGGTACCACCAAAGTAAACCTCGTGAAGATCCCATCGACTGCTTCCAGTCCACGAGACACTGCTCTAGCAGCAGTTATATGCAGCGCACTTGCGACAGTGCTCTTGGCTCTTCTTATTCTGTGTGTTATCTATTGTAAGAGGCAATTCATGGAGAAGAAACCCAGCTGTAAGTTTCCAGTTATTACTATTTCTTTGTAATATTCATATATCGGTATTAGGCTCACAAACCTTTCCACATATGAATTAAAAAAAAAAGAAAGGATTGTTATGTCTACATGTCTACAACATTCAGACATGTTTAGCGTTGAGATGAACAAGCTAGCAGAAGCCCAAGACTATATATCCAGTCACGTCTGCTGGCTCAAGTGAAGATGTTCTAGCTCCTACTGAGAAAATGCTGTGCAGATGTCCAGAAATAGTTTTGCATTCATTCTGTAACATACTCTGTTAAATGCTGCAGAGAGATATTTGGACCATTGGGTATCCAACCTGGGATGTCATTATATAATTGCAATAACAATGTGGAAATACCATGATGAAAGATTTGTGTGTCACATGCCATTGTGAAATACTGATGAGCTTGTTGAGATAATGAATGTGGCCAATGGAAATGGCAGAATTTTCAGTAAAGATTCGTTTTTATGGGATTATTCAACAGCTTGCATATCATGAATATTTTCTGGCACTGAGTTTAAATTAAGAAAGAGAAAAGTTGAAAGCATTCTAGTTCCCATTTTTCATTTAAAAAAATATTTTATGACGGTATTTTAATGAACCCTGGATGTCAAACAATAATATGAACTTGGAAGAATTGATGTCATCACTGTATACAGCCCGAACAAAAATACAAAGATTTAGAGGGGAGTTGTAAGAATTGTTCCTAGCTTAGACAATATAAGTTTTAACCTTTCCAATACAAGTTTTAAAAAATTTAGACATAGCGAATACAAACTTCAGTTAGTGAAATTTAATAACTCATTTGCCCTGGCCTACAGTTATACAGATTAAATGAAGTCTGCTGTTAATATAAAGCTCCTCAAGGTAACATAAACAAAACCCCAGTGGCTGAATGTAGAAAATTTCAGATTGGAATCACTGAGAATCATTAACCACAGAGAAAATAGAACAGTGAATATGATATCCTCTCAAATCATCATCAAAATAAGAGCAGATGTCTTCTTACGAGAGGCTGTAGTTGAACCAGCTGTTGTAGGGTTTGTTGCAAAATCTGTGGTTTGTGTTATGTCAAACCCCGTCATCATTGTGGATCCTTCGGGTGGAAAATGTATGGAAATGCCGTATATTATGACATTTAAGTGTTCTTTGAAGATAGGAGACTCTGAACAGGAAAAAAGGTATCATTTGCTAATATATATTTTTATTCATTTTATCCAAAGGGTCTCTGAGATCACAAGACATTCACTACAATGGGTCTGAATTGTCATGTTTTGATAGACCACGGCTAAATGAGTATGACCACAGAACTTGTTGCCAGTGCCAGAGAAGCACATCACAGACATGTGGTATGTTAGGTCTATTTAAAAGTCACTTTATGGAACAGGAGTAATACAAGCAGCAGAAACTCATGATGAACATTTATCTAACAATGGAGTTGTGACATTTAGCTTTCACTGCAAAGCAAACATAGTCAAACTACCACGTGTCCTAGGCTAATTTCACAATGAGAACATAGAATTGCTAAGTAGTTATTTGGTTATGATTTTTTTTGTTTTGTTTTCATTCCAATGACCATTCACTTATATAAAATCTTTAAATGTCTATCTCATTTCATTCTGGTAAAAATAGCACTGCATCTGCCTTGGAGACTTAAATTGGTATGAAGGATTTCACAGACAGTAAGAACATGATATGTCCTCTAAAGGACATTCAAAAACCTGAGCAATTCAGATCACCGAGATTTTGTGAAGCACTATCAGAACAGATGCATTTATGATATTAATATGTATATAATTTAACACAAGAACACAAGTTTAAATAGCCTAGTATGTTAATTGTCAGAATGTGGTACTTCCTCTTGCATGTACCTAACTGAAAAGTAAATTAATTTAAGAGGTGGATATTCAGATTATCTTGACTGGCATCTGTATTAATCCTGGGGGAAGGGCTTGCCTTTAATAAATAACTATTTTTAAAAGTATAAATTAACCTATTTTTTGCAATAAGAAAAGTATTTCCTCAATCTATATATTATAGTGTAATTAGTAAAATAATACTCAAGTTTGAAAGAGTACAGAGACTAAGTTTATACACAGCTTTAACACATTTAACATTATTAACTCAAGTTTCATTCCCTCAGGACCAGTTCACTTGATTCCATCACTATGCTGTGATGAGACCTGTAGCATGGAGCACAGCAGTCACAGTTGTGCTTTCCACTCACAGACTACACTCAATGAAAGGTAAATTACTTTTATAAAAGTCTATTAAACGTTAGCTATTTTGTATGCAAATTAATGTTTTTACAGGAAATAGCTGTTTGCAATGGAATAAATGATTTTCATCCTGCAGCCATATCCTCCTGTTCTTTGCAAAAATGGGTTTATGGTAAAAACATCTATCAATAAATGAAGAAAAAAATATGTAATGTTTAAGTATTATTTAATAAGTGCTGACATGTTACATCAGTTTCTCTGAAGTGAGTATTTCTCTCACAAGTAGAGAGAAGTATTCTTCCTCTTACTCTATGGTACCTTAGAGGCTTTGGTGACCCATGTTCCTCCTATGGGTTATCAAGGTGCTGTATAAACGGGTGAATCTGGAGGGATTAAGATACAGTTTAGAATTGTCATGAGGATTTTCTTTTTTTAGAAACTCTAAATGACTGTGAAGCTTAAAATATCTACTGTTCCTGAGTTGCTACCAGATTGTAACCATTATTTTCTCCCAAACAGATGAAAATAAATACAGTAGTATTTCTTCAAAACGAGCTAAATATATAAAATTTATGGTGTCATTCAGAGTTTCCTGGTTACAGATATTAACACAAGATGTATTTATTTCTTTTAACTGGAATTGTTTTCCATACCGGGTTTAAATTGCTTTCCAGCTGTTTTGTTCCTCTGGCCAAATGTAACTAAAACCATAGGAGCAGCTTCTTCATAAGTATTGCTTATGCAATAGTTAGGTTTGTGACTTAAGTAGATGTAAAATACTTAAATTTTCTATTGCAACTTGTTTAAATACCAGCAAGTTTGAGTCATCCTTTTATACCACCAAGGCTGACAAATTGAGAGTTGTGTACTTTCTGAAAGGTCTTTTGGTTGAGGCTTTAAAAATAAATGTCATATCCATGCTATGTGGACATCAAAGATCTGTGGTTCCTTCCAGCAGAAATGGAGTTTGCTCCAATTTCCTTTGCCAAAATAATGTATTTCCTTCAATTGTGGTGCAATGTCCTGACTTCTACCCTCATCTATAAAAATGCTTTGTGTATATATCTAAGCTGTTAAAGCATCATCTTTTGGAAATGAGTAAAGCTACTTAAAATACGCTATAGGCAATGTTAACATGGGATGAGTTTTGGACTCACAAATTGTTATTATATATCGGATTTAATATAGCCTTTACATTTTTATAAATCCTGTAGATGGTTTTCAAAATAAAGTATGTTACTGTATAATTTCTTGTTAATATTTATTTTGGTGTACTGTATTAGGAAGCATTACTGGCCTTTCAGTAGAGATGGGCATGTATAGTGCTTTGAGACATGTCAGTATCATGGTATTTGAGATCATTGAGTTTCTACTTCCACTTTCTTCCATTTTTCATAAAATAATTCTTATAAGAATTTAAAATCCTTACCCTTCTTTAACATTAGGCCCTTTCTACATGAAAGAGAATTGGAGGCAAACTTTTTTTGTTCACATTTTGAAGATTAGACAGAACGAACTGAAAAATCTGAAGTGAATGGATGGTTAATATGAAATCATGCAAATAGAAAAAATTTTAACCAGTCATGTGGTCTGTTCGCTTCCCTCAATCTGGTGCCACTTTTTTCTTTTACTTCCATTAGATATTTCTCAATGTATTGTTAATATTTGTTAATATATTTATTAGATGTTAATAAAAGAAAAAAAAACACTAGTGTTGAACATTCCATACTCTTCCTCAACATCTTTTTTGCTGCAATTTAAGCTCATTATGTCTTATCTTAACCCTTCTCCACACACGCAAATTAGAGAACAAATAAATCCCTTCCTCTTTGCAACATTTTTTTTGTATGTGAACACTACTACAGTACTTTTCATCACATTCCCATTCTTTAGACTAAACATTCCAACTGTGTTTCATATTTTCTATTTTAGGCATCCTTCTTTACCTCTAGTAGCAATCTCCAGAGCTCTCTTCATTTCCAGGGGAAGGATAAACTGGCTTCCCTTTCAAAAGAATTTTTTTTGGACAGGGTGCCTCTGGAGTGCTAACTTAGTATGACCCTCTTTAATCTTTTTGAAATACCTGTAACTGCTATTGACAATAATTACTATTATTTTCTGGAATGTTCTTGAATCATGTGTCTTTTTCATCTGCAGGGCTTCTGATTCTGTTGGAGAAATGATTCCTACCTTCCTTGGTTCTCTTTCACACTCTGCCTGTGGAGACATTTCAGATGCTTGGCCTCTTATGCAAAACTCAGCTTGTTGTGACAGCATTTCTTTCTGTGAATCATATTCAGAACTGACTGGAGTTGCTGCAAAATCCTGCAGTCCGGAGACTGAAAATGCAACTACTGTTGAGTCAGATAATAACCAGGAACTAAGTGATGTACTTATTTCAGCTAAGTCTCTTGATGGAAACATTGCAAAGTCCTTTGAAATCTCCGAACACAGAACATATATAGAAGTTTCATCACTTCAGAACGCAGCGGCTGCTGAAACCCAGCCAAAGACAAAGTGTAATGGAACAGCAGATGACTCTACAGAGTGATAAAGAGGTAAGGAACATAACTACAAAGAAGGAGTGAGAATGAGTCCTGCAGACAGATAGATAAAAATAGAATTGTAAGAAGTTATAGGGTTGTGTTTCTCCATAGGTTACACCTAGCTGTCACTGAAATAAGCTAAAACTCTTCAAGAGAGCCAGCAGTTTCACATTTTAAAATGATTGACTGAACTTGAAAGGTGTAATTACTCCAGGTGTAATGTGAACCAGAATAAAGGGGTAAGCCTGTACATCAGTCAGTTTTTATCAACTTTTCTTTACATTTCAGGGGAAAAAAATCAGTCTTATTACCAAACTATTATGTGAGGCTAGTCCTTCTTTATGAGGGAAGAACTGAGGACTTGTCTTACACAAAGCATGAAATACAGGCAAGTGTTCATCTAAAAATAAAGAAGCACAAAGCCTTCTCTATGAAGTTCTTATGGAAGTAAGAGAAACAGACAAGAATCTCAAATGTTTTAAAATGTTGTTTGTGTTTCCATGTCATCAGATAAAACATTCCATGAGTTTGTCCATAAAATATAAATATAATTTAATCTATAAATGCTCAGTTTTCTAACTCAGAGAAAACAAAAGTCTCAGGTCAAAACGAGAAGAGGAAATAAACACTTGTCTCTACTGTGTAGCAGTGTAAGCATCACAGAAATTCAGTCTGCTACTGTTGTGATCATTGTATCATTTATATTAGCTGTGCTTTGCTTTTGTTGGTTTTATTATTATTATTACTAAAAGTTACTTTCTACTATTGAAAGTAACTTTGAGCAACAAATAGCTAATCTGTGAAAGGATCCCCAGGTATGGCACGTATACTAGTGGTGTTATTCATGGATTATGTAGGCTGTGGCTGGAAAGCTGAGGTAGTCTTCTGAACATGAACACAGAGACAGGAATAGAAGCATTTGCCACTAATATTAATAATCTACCACATTCAATTAAGAATATTATGCTATCTGTAATTATGGAAATTTCAGGTCATCTGCAGAAATAAAACTGCCTTCCTTTGATCCTCTTCCATTCGGTTTGCATGCCACTTTCATGTTGTTCTTAAATAAGAAGTAGAAAGTAATTTAAATAAGAAGTAGAAAGCAATTAGTATTTAACAAAAATATACATATGCTGGAAATATGTAAGTGCAAAAGTTAATTCTTTGCAGATCAAACCTTAATCTTTAGATGACATTTTCAAGAGGAGAAAAGGGAGATAAACAGTGCTAAGTCAAGATATTTTTTTTTTGCCATTGACTTCAATGGAAGTTATAAGTGACCCTGAAAATCTATTGCTATCGCTAAAAATAGCAACCTGATCTAGGTTGCACATAGGTTTTTCAATCTGTTATTTACAATTTACAGTTTGGAAATAAATAGTTTTCTCTGTAATGCTGGAATACAAATAGTTATTGTCTACCACAAACATCCCATGTGTCATTAACCAATTGTCATAGTTTCACTTTGGAATATGCCAAATATTGTATCAGGTGGTAGTCGTATTCTCTAGTATTTATAAGAAAGGACAATGACATGGCTATAAATGCAGATCTTAATGCTACTATTTTGCAGTTTTTCAGAGGCAATCAATGGAGGTTGAATGCTCCAGTGAATTTTAATGGACTAGAATTCCATATTAACAAGATTTAAAAAAAATCAAAAGATCATTTATGTGTTTTTTCCTGCTAAACTGAGCATTAACTTAAGCCCTATGTGATTAACGTTATTTCAAGTTCTTGTAGATGAAGGAACCATAGAATTTCATTAAACCGTTACAAAAATTAACTTAAATTTCATAGAATCTTTAAGGATGGAAAAGACCACCAAAATCACCTGGTCAAGCCATCCCCCTCCCACCAATGTCACCCACTGAGCCATGTCCCCAAGCACCACGTCCAACCTCTCCTTGAACACCCCCAGGGACGGTGACTCCACCACCTCCCTGGGCAACCCGTCCCAGTGCCTGACTGCTCTTTCTGAGCAGAAATGTCTCCTCATTGCCAACCTGAACCTCTCCTGGCACAGCTTGAGGCCATTCCCTCTGGTCCTGTCACTGGTTACCTGTGAGAAGAAGCTGACCCCCAGCTCCCCACAGCTTCCTTTCAGGCAGTTGCAGAGAGCAATGAGGTCTCCCCTGAGCCTCCTCTTCCCCAGACCAAACCCCCCCAGCTCCCTCAGCCGCTCCTCACAGGCCTTGTGCTCCAGGCCCTTCAACAGCTCTGTAGCCCTGCTCTGGACACGCTCCAGGACCTCGATGTCCTTCTTGTACTGAGGGACCCCAAACTGAACACAGGACTCAAGGTGCATCCTCACCAGAGCAGAATACAGGGGGACGATCACCTCCCTGGCCCTGCTGGCTGCACTATTCCTAACACAAGCCAGGATGCCGTTGGCCTTCTTGGCCACCTGGGCACACTGCTGGCTCATGGTCAGGCAAGCATTGATGTAGCACCCCCAGATCCTTTTCCTCTGCACAGCTTTCCAGCCACTCTGCACCAGGCCTGTAGTGCTGCATGGAGCTGTTGTGGCCAAAGTGCAGGACCCGGCACTTAGCCATGTTGAACCTCATCCCATTGGCCTCTGCCCATTGACCCATCCTGTCCTAGTCCCATTTTCATCTTACTTCTTATGTGTAAATTGTAAATTTTCTTACTGATTCATATATGTATGTATAAATCTTTACTGGTATGTCAAAATCATGTATTCTTTGATTTTTTTTCCCATTTACTCTTCATCTTTCTCATCTTTTTGAAATACTTAGAGAGAAGGAAAGTTGTTTTAGTACACGTGTATGGATTACAGTCTTGCATCGGGCCATACTTTGTTATTATATTGCCAAATAAATAATAATGTGACAAAATCAGAAGATACAGGTTCAGTCCTCAGGTTTAGGTGAATTTTCACAGTCAGCAGTAAGTATAGCAGTATTTTTTTTAGCATTTAGTCAGGTACAGAAGTACATACAGTTGTTTTATGAGTTTACATAACCACTGTTCTATCAATTTCTTTTAGGAAACCAAGCTACTTCTCTCAGCACTAAAACAGAATGCTTCCCTAATTCTCCTCTGCTGATTGTCATCAAATACGGTCTGGTCTTCAATGATACACAGTTTCAAAATCAGCTGGAAAAAAATGGCATAATTTCACAAATTGCAAGCAAGCAGTTGCATCTGAACCAGAACAGCTGTAACATGAGACTTGAAGGAGCATCCTAGGAGAACCCTGAAAAGTGGATTTGTGACCTTTGGCATCCTTTTTCTTTTTTTTTTTAAAGAACCTTTTATTCCATAAGATTCTCAAAAAGTCTAATGGAGTGAGCTTAAAAGTATATGTAAATACTGCAAAAAATATAAATAAGTTAGTGTGTTTAGATGGGTGTCTTAAATATGGCTACAGATGTCAGAAGGCCTGGGACAAGACTTCGCCAGTTATTCTGCTTGCAGATTTATGCATGCATTTGGATTTTTTTTGTCTGGTTCTAGTTTTTAACTCAGTTTCCTGCTGTTGAAGGACTTAAACATTTCTATTTATCCAAGGATCATCTATTGATAAACTGAAGCTTTTATTATATATTACATCATAGTCAATAAGCTAGTTTGGGGAGTTAAAGACTTTGCATGTTACAATATGTATGATTGAAGTCCCTTCCATCCAATTATTTTGTTTGTGGGAGGGAGCATTGTTTTGTTAAATGTAGCAGGAGATTAGCTTTAAATTAGATTAGGTTAATGAAAGTCAGCCGTATAGATAGGGATGTTGTGTTTAATTGGTAGTCCCAGTGTTGGAAGACAGCACTTGTTGTTATAACATGTATCTTTTGGATGTTGAAATATGTGTAATCAACTCACATCAAAATGTCAAACTACAGCAGGTGTGTCATCAAAGTATTCGTAAGTGAGACCTATGACTGATTATTTTTTAGTAATTAATTATTTTCTGCGGCCAAGCTTCATTGTGACATAATTGACTCATTTAGTAGGCCTTCTTTTCTTTTTATTCATGTCACTGTCTCCTTCTCATTGTAGAATTTTGTGTAAATTCAATTTGTCCATACAAAATATGAAAATGAATTTGTAACATTTTTTAAAGATACTTCTGAACCAAATCCTAAAAGTTATGTGCATGCCTAGTCAGTCATCACCAACCTTCTGCCCTCCTTGTTCCTTAAGATGTTTTTAACTGCAGTTTGTTGTACCACTTCCTATAATACCGTTTGTTCTGCAGCCATTTTTCCCTAAAATAGTGTTCACTTCTGTGAGCAATCCCAGTAACCTCTGATGATTCATTACATTCAACAGGCTCAAACCTGTCAGTTGTGACCTCTAGCAATTATTCTTTAAAAATACCCAATGTGCCTTGACAAAAGCAAAGCAATCAGCAAAACAAATGTAATTTTGCAATAAATATTACTCATCTTTCTGCACATTGTTCATATGGCACTGGAAATGATGAGACCATAGTTGTGTTCCATAATGGAAAAAGGCTTTTGCTTTGAAGCACCCAGTAGAAGATTGAACCTGTGCAAGAAATAGCTTGGCCCAGTGTAGGCAGCCAAAATCAGTGAGCTTATTCATGCATGTAGAAATGTTGAATAACAGTTCTCAAATTCAAACCAAAGTGAACCAACTACATAAGGGATTTTTTTAAAGTAGTAGGTACTACCATTTGATCACTGACATAGTAGAATAATATGCAGTTATACAAAGAGAATAGTTATACAACTAAAAACCGAAACGTATATATTCAAATAAGAGTAGTTTTGAATAATTTCTTTGGATGCTTTTGTACATTTAAGAAGAGTTGAAATATTATTTTTCACTACATTTGCATGAAGAGATGTGTGCTTCTTTGTATATATTTTGTAAATAGAAAAAAAATAAATCCAATGTGCATTTCATTGTATGGCAAGATATTTTTAGAACATGTGGAGATTTAACTTTTCATTAATAACAGTTCTTCAAAAAGCTTTGTTCAAAAATGTTGCCAGCATCTGCCACAGTAAGTATGTTTCCCATTGGAATTTACACTTTGTACAATTGTTTTTGTCCGGCAACTCTAGATGAGATGAAACTACTCATTTCTTCAAATGAGTGACAGATAGCTTGAGAGCAAATTGGGAGGAAAAATGAAGACAGTGTTTTTTAAATATATATGTATATTGTGTATATACTTTTTTCCTTAATTTAACCAAATTGGTCTTTTTTATATTGCCTGTGGCAAGCAGTGTTGTACATGCCAATAGAAAACATACACTACCACCGCATTTAGACTGCCCACATATCACATCTAGGGGCTTACAGTGCTGTTTTAATTACTCCTTTTAAGAATGTAAATTAAAACCTTGTATAAATCATTTTGTAATACTTTTTTTTTTTAACTTGTGAATAAACTGTTACATGAATCGGTTGTCACTTGTCAATTTCATATTAATAATAGCATTCTATACAAAGTTAGTGGTCAATTTTATTATTTTGAGCAGAATTCCATATCAATTTAATTTTATTGAAATTACAGCATGATTTGATACCTCTTGAAGAAGCAATGAGTTAACATCAAGCTTTAGAGTGACAATACTTAAAAAGGTTTTCTTCTTGAGAAAGGACAAAAAAAATGGTGAGCACCACCTTTAACTGCCTGTTAATGTCTTCAAAGACATTGGTTTTCTTTTCAAAAAGAAAACCAAGTACTACACGCAGTAGACTGCTTCAGATAGGTGATGTAAATAACAAGTAGCCGTACTTTTCAGAGAGGGATGCCCCAACCGTGGCACCTGACGACTACCAGCAGAGCATCTGCTTGTGTTGCATTGCAGCAGCAAAGGGTGGTTTCAGACCTTGCCTGAAGAAATAGGGAATATTGATGGACTAATTACCAAGGATTATCTAGGCCATTTTAGAGCATTTTCCAGAATGTTTATATTTAAACAATTAAGAAAGGGATTGCATGGTTTGACAAACAAGAGTCGTGAACTCAGAGGAATGAATGTGAATTGATAATTAATACAACTGTGATTTCTAATGGCAAAGACATAAGAGGCAGTGACTGGAAGCTGAATCTAAATAATAATGATAGGTAATATAAAGTCAGGATATTTGTGGTAGAGAATGTGTAGCACTATTGGTTTTATGGGAAAGTGTGAGATAAACTGAGAGCTGCACTGCCCATCTCCTCAGAAGAGACCTGTTGCTTACTCCAACAAATTTCAGATTAGTTCTTATCTGTGTATTTCTATTACTTTGTTACTTTCTCAAATTTTTTTTAGTCTTAGAGTTCCTTACAAAGCCTAACTGAGTTTTCAAAAGAGGCTTTTTATTTCTTAGCCATTTATAAATATCTTCATGGAGAGAATATCCTTGGAGACCTCTTGGAGGCATAAGCCAGTCTCTGGCAGGTGAAGTTAAGTGGTTCCAAACTGGGTGTAAGACACGTGCTTTAACAAGTGTAATTAACATGCAGAGCAGTTCGTGATGGCTAGCATGAATTCTGTACCATGTTTTTTAAGATTCACATTAGCTTCAGCAAAATTTATGGGTTTGATGTGGAAAGCTGAGGGTGAATGTCTACAAAAGGCTAAGCCATGCTGAGACCCACAGCTAAGCTGAGCAAGATAGATGCTTCGGCTGTATATAAACACAAAGATGTCCTACAAATACTGACTGTAACATACCTGGAAAAAAAAAAAAAAAAAAAAAAAAAAAAGATGTTGACTCATCCTTTTCCTATACAAGGCTGGTCAACAAATTGGTCTGGCCATGTAACGTGCAACGGCAGAGATGAGGAAATTGTCTTTACAGGCCACGATAAATTGATAAAATCTGTAAGCAACACTTCAGTGGAAAGGGCTTATGCTAGCGTGCTCCAAATAAAGGATCCACACAGTCCTGGGATTGCCTGAGCTACTTCTGTTATTTATTCACTTGGCTATTTTGGGATTATAAAAGTTTTTAGGATGATAAAAGTTTTCCAGGTAGCTGAATGAAGATCACAGATGTAGCTGGCAAGCGTTGAAAAGAAAATATTAAAACCAACATCAACAACAGGTAACTGGAAAGTTAGGTCACAGCAAGAGGGTCTGCCAGATCCCAAGCAGCCAAGTACCTGTAGACACTTAGACAAGCAGTGAAATCAGAGCTTGCACACAGTGGAAAGCACATCAAAAAGCAGATCAGTATTTCAGCCGGGGAGATTGACTTAATGGAGGGGATGAGATAACTGAAAAGCCCCGTGACGCTTCGCAGGTCTGCACAAAGCAGCAGGAGGTGCGTTTATTGCTGCTGTACCCCTCTGCACTGATAAAGGCAGCTCCGTGACTCCCAGCACGGCTGGGATCACAGTGGCATCGCCCTGCCAAATGTAAAAATGAAATAAAGAAGAAAATCAAGAGAGAAATGGGGATTGAAGCAGGTGTTTATGTTATTTGCAAGCAAACTACAAAACAAACTCTGTGTGTGTTCTTAAGACTATCACACACATTTGGTTGTATCAGATATAACACAAATGTCATCAGCAAGGCTACACTATTTTAATCCACCCTACCAAAAGAAAATAAATAAATAAATAAAATTTTTCCTGCTTGCATTGCTTTCTAGTGCAGCGATGTTTCCTGCCCTTTCTGCAAGGTAGGCCAAGCCCTTAATCCAATACCACTCATCCTCGCATGAGTTTAAGATCGCATGGCTTTCCCCTTTGTTGTGGGCTCTTTGAGGGCCTTCGGTTTGCATTCCTGTGAAGTCCCTCCAAGCAACAACCTTCATTCCTTTAATTAATCCTCTTGCTGACTGTGGCAGTGGAGGTTGAGCTTGCTACCTGCAGCACATTCCACTTCAGACACTGCTGCTTTGTTTCGGCCGTACACAAACGAAAAGCACTGAAGCGAGCGAGCGCTGTTCCCGGAGCCACAGAGCAGGCTGAGGCTGCATACTGCACAGCCATACGATGCCCACTCTGTGCTGGCGGGGTGCAATTTCATCCATATTTAGTTTTGGTGTGAGCGCTGGTAAAACCCACTGGCTCCCCACATGGCAAATGAGCCCTTTCGATGACATCTGATAAAGCAGTGCTTTCAGCAGGGTGAAATAATGGGGGCTGGATGTGGAGCAGGCCTGCTGCCCCACACAAGAGCAGCGATTGATGGGATTAGTGGGAATGTTTCCTAATAATATGCTGATGGGGGTGGCTGGTGGGGGCACACTGTGGCTCCTAACTGGTGACACCACTTCAATGGAAGGTGATGTTGAGGAAGATTTAGCTTTTCCCATCATTTGATTTTTTAATCCTTCCTTATCACAGTTTAATATTGTTGGTCAGTCTGATAAAGGGGAGTTTGGCTTGTTCAAGAGGTTATAAATGAGATTTTTCTAAAGCATGGGTGGAAAAGCACTCACAAATAACGCAGCTTGCAGGAAGTTCTTTCTCCGAGCCTCAGTCTTTGTGACGATTTCTGTTGCTGCTGCCCAGCTCCCAGTTTCAGTCTGTGGATGGACAACTCACCTGCTACTCAGCATGCAAAAATTGTCATTATTGTAGGCTCAACATATCAACTTCCATGCTGTAATCAATTAACCGGCAGCACTGAGTTAAAGCCTGGAAAAAAATGAAACCACTATAATTCAAGAAATCACATTGATTTGCCCAAGATACGTATCAGATAGTTCATTGGAATGTAATGGTAAATATAAATACAGAATATCCGTGTGTTCATAAGCATATATTCTACAGTGGAATAAAATAATAACCAATTTAAAAAAAAAAAAAACTTCCAATTTTTTGCTCTTCAGTGGGAACATACCAGAATATTCACTGAGTAAATGCAATTTCTCCACCAATGTCAGTAGCATCTGAAGACCCTGGTCCATAGGAGCCATCTGAGACAGGGCACACAACCGAGGTGAGGCTGATGAGCACCAGGCGACCCCCCCATAATGGCCAGTGAAGGCAGAAATGCGTACGGCTGCATTCACCAAGTGACCTAACAGCCCTGTCTGCACACACCCAGAGGCTCCCGGCCATCGTTTTCACCAGGTCTCCACTGACAACTGGATTTTAAAATCCAAAGTAAAGGCTGAGTCCACAGCTACCTTTTCCCTAACTTCACGTTTACTTGAACTTGCATGAACTCTGCACCTGCCCAGTGCAAATATGTATTTGCAGGAGGACAATGAATTAGCAGAATAGCAGCATTTACTGAACCATTTCAGCTCATACATTGCAAATGCCCTTTCTTGTGTACTTTTGCTGACTCTTGCTACATAAGGTAGCAGAGTTTAACCTGAGGAAATCCACATATCTGTTGGGCAATTTGGTTCACTCTGTTCCAAGGGGAAAAGAAAGTTGTTGGCCAACGTGATGCCATTCCATGTCAGTAGACCCAACAGCACTGGGTCCTTTGTCATCGATACCGCAGATTCAGCTTCACCAAACTTTATTCCTAAGGATGTTCAACAATAAAAGCCAAGGGGACCCCACATCTATTCAAGGGGGAGAAGAGCTTTCTGACTGAGATGTCAAAATAGACATATAACGGTCTACCAAATAAAACTTGCAGTATGTTTTGTCAAAATTCCTCCCCTTTTTTTTGAAGTTTTGAGATGACAAATTGAAATAAATAATAATAATCCTTGCTTGAAAAAATATTTGCATGATGAAAAAATACTGTGGAATCAGATAAGAGCATTTCCTCCACAAGGATTCGTGCAGCTACCCTCTGTGTTAAACCCTAAATAATTTGAAACCCTCAATAAGAGATCAATCTTTTGATCAATTAAGATCAATCTTTAGCTACATTTTAAACTTCAGTTTATTATTATTATTATTATTATACTTGAAGAGGACTAACCTATTCATGTGGACGAAAACTCCTCAAAATTATTTTCACACATCTTTAACTAGCAGGACAGACGGGCTCAGGCAGACAAAACTTGAAGCCTTTCAGATGATAAAACACCTATTGTCTTGACGGGATAAAAAGAAGCAAGCCTGTGGGTTCAGCTCCCCCTTGTTATTTCAAACAGGCTCTGGGACCTGCAGGGAAGAGCTCAAGAATGCCATAAGTTACATATCCTGTGGCTTTCAACAACAAATAGATAGCGTCTGAGTTTACTCAAGGCATTGGCAAGTGCTGTATGAGAGATTCCCAAAAATATCTGTCCACCAGATGATGCTTCCTAATGCACACAATGCCATCGAGCAGGTCTTGCTGCAGTTACAACTAGAGGATTTCTTTTCCTAGAGCAGAAGCCTTTTCATTTCCTTTCTGTTGCAGCCTGCTACGTCCAACCTGCACTGCCAGTCTCCCAGCTGTGCAGAGACCAGCTGTAAAGGAGCTTGGAAGCCAAAATACCCCTCAGGATGCAACACTGCACCTTCTGCAGGTGTATCACTGTTGTAATTGCAAGCTAGAAGCAAAAAGAAAGAAATATCTGTTAGTTGGGAAAAAAAAAAAAAATATATATATATATATATATATATAATTATATATATATGAGATTTTAGGGCTTTATATATATATATATATATATGTAAGATTTAGGACTCTGCTTTCTGTTTGCTTACTCACTTTGCCTGTAGTTCAAGGTCTTCAGCTGCTGCAGCTCTGAGGATGTGCCTGCAATCCCCACACGATCCTAGGGAGCAGAAGTTACCTTTCCATCTGGCCTTGTTATAACTTATCTGCAGGAGCTGAAGGAGGTGTAAATGCCAGGCAATCTCTGTTCTTTCCCCAGTTACCTCAATTTGTGGGGGACAAAAAAGGATTATCTCTATTTAAATTTTTCTTGTTACATTACTTAAAAGCTCCCCTTAGTGAGACTCCGATTTTATTTTCTCATGGAATAGAAAAGTGCCTTATCCCCAGGCCCAGGAATCAGGCCAGAGACACCAAAACATCCCCAGCCTACGCCAACAACCCATTCTGCAAAAAATCTGTCCTTGTGTCGTGGTTTATGGGCAGTTCAAACAAAAAAAGAAGGCAGCTGGAGACAGGAGGAAATAACTGCACAAAGATTTACACTGTGGAGACACTCAGCAAAGCTCCCACTTGGGTGTGAAGGTTTTGCCAAATAACCTCAGGCTGCTCAGGGGGATGTGCAGGAAGGAAAACCCCTCTGATCACTGCAGTTCTCCTGCCCCTGGTGCATACCTGTCACTGGAGCTCCTTGCTCTTGATGGAGACTCGATTTTGTGAAGCAGGCACACACAGCACTGACCCCTCGTTCCTGATGCACCTGGGTTTGTCCTTGCACCCCCCACCTCCTCCTTTAGGGCTCTTCCCCTCCTCCTTTATGGCTCTTCCCCAGCATTCTGCTTTGTTCATTTCCCTGTCGCTGCTTCCATTTGCTGGCACTGCTTTGCCTCCTTTTCCCCAGGTGTGTTTCCCATTCTCCTGCCTCCCCTAGCTGGTCCCCTCGCCTATCACCACCTGAAAGCAGAATTTAAAGCAGGTTTAAATCATGGGGATTTCATCAACCTAGGAGATGTAACAGAGTGCACAGCTGTCTCAAAGGCTTTGTTCCCATGTCAAACCAAAGGAAATAAAAGAAGGAAACCAAAGGAGATACAGGTGCCCAGTGGCAGTGCCAGCTGCTCCCTGTGTGGTGCTCTTGGAAAAGCAGTCAGTGTAAATGCAAAACTGACCTGCCAGGAGTCCAGCTGGTTGGGTTCCTTCTGCCCACATCAAAAATGAATCTAACAGCCGAGCTTAACAGCTTAAAATGGTGATTTTTAAGCACTGGCCTTAACTGGGATTTTTGTTCTCTGTGAGAACCAGAGGTGGGGATTTTGTCACAGCAGCCGATAAGAAAGAGCCAACCAAATGGATTCCTAACAATTGCCAGTATTTTACTTACCATAAAGTGCTGCAAAGACTTTTATCTATTCCAGCAAGGACATGAGGGAATTGCGATGGAAACAAAAACCTGCCTCCCGTTTTTGTCCGGAGCTGTCACTTTCTCTTCCCTGAGATAATCGTGCTGCAAAATATTACAGCAAAATGAGCGATTGTTGGCATCAGATCTGTTTTGCATGCTCCTGATGCAGCGTTTGCCCTCATGCAAGGAGCAGGTGAGCCAAGCGGCTGCATCCACCCATTGCTGGGATGGGGCCGTGCTGCTGGCTGCCTGCTTCGATCCTGGGTGGCAAGCACAGCCCTGCTACTGTGGCAGCCCGCTGCCTTTTTGCACTTTGCAAACTGTTCTGCTAAATTTGCTCAAAGCCTTACAGGGGGTGAATGGGGCTCATGCAGGAAGCAGTCTGTGGTGCAATGTGCTGCTGTGTGAAGCTTGGCATTAAACAAGTGTCTGTGCTTTGGTGCGTTTGGCTCTGGCCCTTTATTAGGTGATGGAGTGGGAAAGTGCAAAGCAGTTTCAGTGAGCGAGCCCTTTTGTTAGCACTGCTCCTCCACTTCCATCAGCTGAAGGATGTACTCCTGGGTGCAATTAGTTTGCAATCTGTAAAAACCCAGATTCAGATAGGGCTGGAAATATTGCTGTCACCAGCTCCAAGCTCTTGCAATGCCATCCTGCGTTAGCAGAGTCGCTTCCTCTGGCTTGGGGTCACAGCTCACGACGAGCCAGCTGGCAGCTCTGAGGGCAGTTAAGTCTGCATCTCACCCAGAGGAGCAGCTGGGGCTGCAAGGGCACTGCCAGAGCTGCAGGAATTGGCTGGTGGCAAAGCTGCAGTGAGAGCAAGTGTGGGTGTTGGAGCTGGTGTACCTGTGTAAGCCCAGAAGAACATATAAATCACAAGGGCTTAGCCTCACCCAGGAATCTGGCCCCACACCTGGAAGCCAATTTGCAACCTGTGTGCTTGGAGTAGTGCTGCAAAACCAAAGAGGTGGAGATGCCCTGTAACAGCAAGCAGCCTGCGTTAGGCAGCACAACTGCAACAGGGTGGCTGCAACGAGAGCAGGTCAGGAGCTGGTCTTGGTTTTGCTAGAGCCACCTGCAGGACTTCCCTGGGGACCTGGCATTTTCTTTTTCAAGTTTATATATATATATATATATATATATATGTATGTATATGGATATTTGTGGGCATTGGGATTACTCCTTGGCTGGACAGCAGAAACTTTTCTAACTAATGCAGGTGTCATCAAAGGCCGAGGAAGAGCACATTTTCCAGTTAAAATATGTTGAGCTGTGAAATGAAACTGCTCTCCTAGCACCTTCACTTTCCCTTCACAAAGAGGGACAGGACAGCCTGTGACTTCACTGCTGACAGCACAGCAATCCCCTGCATCCTGTGCGTTTTATCTTCCTTTTTAATGCCACCTGTGGGTTTTCTACAGGTGGACCTGAAATTTCAGCCCTTGGCTAATGAAAGTGCAAGGGAAGGGCTGAGCCAAGCACAGCAGCCCTCTCCCACTCGAAATGAAGCACCACTGATTGCCTGATGACACTGGCACTGACAGGGTCACGGCAGGGCTGGGGTTGGAAGGGGAAGCCCCTGGTGCCCCCCCTGCCCAAGCAGGGACACCCAGAGCAGGCTGCCCAGGCCCACGTCCAGGCGGCTTTTGGAGCTCCCCAAGGAGGAGACCCCACAGCCTCTCTGGGCAGCCTGTGCCAGGGCTCCGTCACCCGCCCGGCACACTGAACACCAGCGCTTTTTGCCTGGGCAGATGACAGCTGTACAGTAGCCCAAACAATCCCTGGGAGGTGCTGCTCTGTGCTGGGAGGCTAGCAGGATATCTGTAACGATGCTGTGAAACTTGGATCAGCCACCTCTTTTCTTTGCCTGTGTTGCCACTACAGAAACACTCACACTAGGCGTGTTTCTGGTGCTCTGTTCCATGCCTTCTCCAATATTTTGGACATGTCCCATTACCAGCCCTTTCTGGGATGGTCATTATCCGGACACAGGGCCACCACACACATCTGTACTGCCAGCTGAGCTGCTCACACAGGGTGCATCTGCAAACTGTGTGGCTGCTTATTCTTCACGTCCTTTTCTATATTTAGGAGATCTTAGTGTACACAACAAGCAGCCAAAACATGGGAAGAGCAAGCCAACATCAACACGAGTCCTGAGTTCAGGAATCCCTTGGGCCTGCAGCTAAATGATGAGGGTGCGATGGCAGCTGTACCCACAGTGATTCCGTCCCCAGGAGCAAATGCTTATACCGTGACTTCTAATGGCATATTCAGTTTGGAGTCAGACTCAGTGATCCTTGTGGGTCCCTTCCAGCTTGGGATAGTCAGGTTTACTGCCTTGGGCAGCACTTTTGAAGTCCCACTCACAGCAGAAGTGACTCAGCCATTAGCAGCTCTTTATGCTCCCAAGTCACTCGAGATCTAAATTTAACAGGATTCCTGCAGACAAACCCAATGCTCCTGGCCCAAAGCCCAGCAGGAACAAACCCCACCGGTCCCAGGGACCTCTGGGTGCCACAGGGAGGGTGAAACAGGAGCCCTGGGGAGCCCTGCCATGGGGAGCGGGGAGCTCCCAGCCAAGAACAAGCACAACAGAAACACTGAGGGAGCCTTGAAGCAAGACCTGAAGCTCACAGCTCCAGTGCTGGGTCCTGCGGAGCTCCACAAAGGAGCTGCATGTACGGGCACATGAGGTTTGTAGGTAAATGGGATTTCTGTCCCTGCCTCGGTGAGGGTATCTGACCCTGCTGCAGGTAGACGTGGAGCAACTCAGTCACTGCAGTGCCACTGAGCTGCCCTTTGTGTAGCGTCTGGTGGACTTTGGGTACACTAGGATAGCTGCAGAAGATGTTAGATGCCAGTGAAGAACAGATTGCTCATTTTAACAACGTGGTTAGTAAGATCTAATTGTAAGAAAGTCTCCTATTTTAATGAAGTACAAAGACACTAGAGTATCTTTTGCATTACCCAGATGGAAACAATTCCACTGAGTTCCACCCATCCTCACAGGATTTGGCTGCAAATGCTTCTACACACTTATGAACATTATGCAACAATTCAGCCACTGAAATGAAATTCTAGCGCACATCATCCCACACACATTCATGAAAGGGGGACTCTATCTTGCTCCTCTGTGCAAAGACATTGACACAAATCAACTATTTGTCACATAACAGCACTATCTTCACAATCAAATATCGATACCAAATCCTTGCTGTTAAAATCCAAATTTTTTCTACAAGGCAAGCAGGACTCCCTAAGTCCCATGATGACACCCGAGATGCCAGCCTCCTGTGCTCTGGGGCACTTTTGCCCTGAATTTTGACTGGCGTTTCTGAAAGTCAGATTGCAAACAAAAACTTCTTTGATACTCTGCAGGTTGTTTGTTTAACATTTTTAATAGCACTCACAGCATCAGAGCAGTACTAACGAAGAGAGAGGTTACAGACTCGCCTCTCCTTGTGCCGATATTTGCACAAATAGCACTGCATAGCAGGGCGCAGTATTTATGGCAGAGGTAGGCAAAAAGCAAATACAAGGTGGGGGGATGAGCTGAGCTGCCCTGGGAGCTGAGTTTCACCTCATCCAGCCTCAGCCTTGCTGGAGAGGCTGGGGAGCGGGGCCATGCGATGCTGAGCCTGCAGCTCCTGTCGGGTGCTGCCATCGGTCACCTGGCCACCAGCCTGCAGAAATCCACGCTCCCCCCATAGCTGTGTATTGAAAGGGATGACAGAAGTGTGCTGGCCAAGCAGAAACTATGTGCACGGGGAATAGTGGTGCTGGTGGCTTCCAGGTGGGATTCCTCTTCAGGGCAAGTCAGCCTACATGGGCTGAGCTTACATGGGGGATTTCCTGCAAGCTGGGTATTCCTGGGCAGGGAGGACTCTGATCCTTTCCTGAGTGGATTCTAAAAAGAAAACAAATAAAATATACTCAGAGGTAACCTAAAAGATTAACAAAGTACAGGTTTTGGGTCAGTGGAAGTAGCAACAGCTTAAAAGGGAGGCTCCAGTGCCGCCTCATGATTTGGCACGAAGAGGCCTTTCCTGTGACACACAGGCCGGAAGGCGGGCTTCTCACCCGCCGCATCACTCACCCTGATATTTAGAGAGAGAGAAATGAAATAAGACATTTAGAGGGAGATGAAACAAAATCCTGGGACGTTGGCCAAACTGCCAGCTCTGCCTTCGCGTGCCTCCTGCTCTCACGTGCATGCTGCCACCGCCGCCCGTGATGGCGGAAAGATGGCCGGCCCAGCTGGTCACACCTCCAGCAAAGCCTCCTGAGAAGTCACAGCAGGGCCACACCAACTGCGGTGCCTCAACACCTCACCAGAGCACAAGGGTCACAGAATCACAAAACTGTAGGGGCTGGAAGGGACCCCACGGGATCATCGGGTCCAACCCCCCTGCCAAAGCAGGTCCCCTAAGAGCTGAGGAAATGTGGACGTGTGGTGTGTTGGCGGGCCAAGAGCACTGATGGACCATCCTCCATGAAGGGCTGGGGCACCAGAGCGTCCTCACCTGCCTCTGGGCCCTCTGGCAGAGGAGGCACTTGGAGCACAACCTTCCCCAGCCCTGACTTCGTGAGGATGTCTCCATTTCCATACCGCCTGTCTCCAGAGGCCCATCAGCTCCTTTGTGACTTTCAGCTCTTTGACAGAATGGATCAGAAAGCAGTGGATGAAACACAGACAGTGAAGATTTGAGCACAGCTGCCTGTCCCATTTCTGCAGCAAACCAGCCTAAAAACCAAGGTGAACAATGAAAAAGTAAGAGGAAAGCTCAAAGGTCCTGTTTATTTAAACAAGTCCTGCACATTTCTGGGCTGGTTACACAGAAACGACCTGTTATCTAGGATGTGGTGACTGGAATTTGAAATGCTTTCAGTCGGCATAAAGGGTCCTGATAAAGAGAGAAAGAACTATGATAAGAGCTGAGCTTTTACAGCCTCACAGCATCACAGGGTGGCTGAGGCTGGCAGGGACCCCTGGTGTCACCCCTTGCCCAAGCAGGGACACCCAGAGCAGGCTGCCCAGGACCACGTCCACAGCAGGGCCACCACTTGAATTGTGATAGGCAGAAAGAAGCTGAAATGTATCTTTTTTTCCTTCAAAATGAAGCAGATAAAGCTGGAGGTGCAAGACAGGATGAGAAACATATATGGAGCAGAGCAAGAAGAAAAAAAAATCAGAATAAACCAAGCAAGACACTGGCTTAAGAGCAGCTGGACAGGTGCTTCTGGCAGACCCAGGGAGAGACCTGGAAAATGTAACAGCTTCCTGATGAAATAAGGAATGTTCAAGAGGTTCGATGTCAAATTAGCCGTTTCCCTGAAGACAGCCAGCCAATGCTTTTTTTTTTTTTCTTTTTTTTTTTTCTCTCACATATATCTGAGACAGTCAGAAACCAAAAGAAAAAACAAAAAAGCAGATTTTGTTGGAAAACAGAGATTACAAACCAAACAAACTACTTAAACCACCTTGTCTTGGGAATTTGGCTTAAACAGCTGATTGAATGAAAGATAACTAATTTGATTAAGTAGAACAAGTTATCTAAATCCCTGTTTAGGGAGAACCCTGCCAGCAAGCCAGCACTTTGTTTAGCAGCCGGCCTGCAGTGTTAAAGGGTTTCAGCAAGATCTGTGCTGCAGCACCTTGTACTGCATGAAGGACAGGCTCAGGGGGCTGGCGGCAGGCCAAGACAAGACAAAATAGGGGAAAATAAGAAGAGAAATTTCCAGGACGGTGAGGGAACAGGTCTGATAGAGCATCACCCCAGTCAAAGTCATATTTTTTTATATTGTTCTTTTTTTTTTTTTACCTCTGTCCCTGACAGCCAAGTTACCAAGCCTAACAGTACTGCCTCTTCCTCGAAGCATTCAATTACATCTCCAATTCTTACAAACTTTAAAAGGTGACAAGTTCTTCCTTTTTTAACCCCACAGTGACTGTGCACACTATTTGTGCAGCTGTTCAGAGGCAGTGAACTGTGATTTAAACTTATTTGTAATGAATGGGATTTAGGCTAGTATGAATCACCTTGATAAGAAATATAATTGGTTTGTAGTTTTAGTTTCTTATAAAAGTTGCTATGTTACTTGTGTTCTCTAGGGCCTGCTTATAAAATGACATTGTTACAACTATATTTTTCTGGAAAGAAAATGTATGTACAAGTAAATGTCTTCACATCTGTATGTAAAGAAAAGCACTTTAAGACATTCGAGTCAACTTTACTGCCTTTCTCATTTCCAAAATCCATGAGAAGAATGAGATCACTTCTGGATCCTGCAGCTCAGCTCCTGGGAACAAGGACAGATTTAAACGACCTTGGGAGAAAATGCTCAACAGGCATGAGCGCTGCAGGTCTTTAATAAATTCATTGGAGCTTTGGGAATTTATTCTGGAAGAACACTTGTCTCGTACTGAGAAGGGGAACGTGAGGCTGTCAGGTTTCACCTTCAGGCTTGGGCAACCTGGTGTGGTGGGAGGTGTCCCTGCCCGTGGCAGGGGGTTGGAACGGGGTGGGCTTTAAGGTCCCTTCCAACCCAAACCATTCTATGATTCTGTGAATCAGAAGAAACAAACCTGGGGCTGCACTAAGTGACACTAACAACTCATATTGAGTTTATGAACATTTGTTCTTTTTTACAAAATTTGAACACTGGCAGTAGGCTGCAACTGAGCTTTCGGTAAGTACTTCAGAAGGGCACTGTTAATAAACAGGCTTTATTTCTAAGCACTGCCCTGCTAACCTTCCTAAAACCCAGGATGTGCTGAAGATTAATGAAAAGCACCTTCTGCAACTATTTTAATAGCGTTACATGATAAAGTGTATTAACATACAAACTCACGCATATGACAGGCAGGAAAAGCAAACAATGGTGACATTTGACTACTGAAGAAATGGTACCTTCAAAAAAAACAACCCAAACCCACAACAGTAAGTTTGGTGCTTCCAGGTGTTTTGAATTTAAAACAGGATTCCTGACACTGGTATTCTAGCAGACTATTATTCTGGACCCGTTCTGTGCCACCAGTCTGGAAGGAAGCGGCATGGCCAGCTCCAGCCATCTGCAAGCTGCCCTGCAACCCGCTGCGTGTTTGGGGAGGGGGGACACCCCACCAACTTTCCCCTCTGTTTGTAAAATTATGCACCAGCAGAGCACCGACCAGTTACTCTGTCAGATCTTTATCACCGCTTGCTTCTGGTTTAAGTATTTTATCTTTTAACAGATTTTTTCGGATGCTTCCTCTGAGCAGCAAGCCGTGAGGATTTCCTACCAGCCCCTTTTCCAGAGCCATCTGGGGAAGAGCAGCCGCAGCAGGCTTGAAAGATAAACAAATCTCTGCCGGGGAAGATCAGAGGGGCCGCCCGGCTGTCCTGCCGGGGCTGATTTATACAGCCTTATCTTTTATCTCCTTCCCCTCCTCCCCGAGCATGCTAGCTGTTCTCCCACGGTGCTTCTCCCCGGGAAACCCGCGCGCTTGCTTTCTGCAATCGTTCACTTTCAGCTCTCAAGTTGTCTTCTGATTTTAATGTAATCTTCCTCTTTTGGCAGGCGGCGAATTTGCCAGGGTAAGGCACTCACTTGAACTTGTTCCCAACACCATGTAAATAAATCCCTGGCTCTGGGAAAAGAAAATCTCCTGTACTTTGCCCAGAAGCTCTCCGAAATGCCAGATGCTCAGAGCCTCCCACCTAAGGAGCAGCGAAGGAAGCGCTTTGGCTCCCACCACTTTTCCATCTCTCATTGACCCTTTCCTAGCCACGAAACCATGAGCAGAATAGGCACACAGAGACTGGGGACCTGCCACCTTCATGGCACAGCTTTCCTCCAAAAACACTCCATCCAGAGCCCTTAAGGCTGGGAAGACGACTGCCCATTTGAGCAACTAAGGCTTTGGGGCTTCTGTGAATTAATCTAAACTAAGGCATATTTTTGAGCAAAACTGTCCATTTTTGATGGATGTTTCTCGTGGTGATCAGCCAACCCCAGCACAGTCCTTCGGGTGTGCTGCAGTGCTCAGATATCCCAGCTGCCAAAAAGTAAACAAAAAATTGGGGGTAAATGCTTCCAATTTCAGCTATTGCCTCAATAGACACTTGTTTGTCAGACTGATGTCCAGACTCACATTTCTGCTTCTGTAACATGACTTAGATATTTCAATCTTCTGATAATCTGAAATACATCCTTTCTGAGCCACCAACATTGCTGTTACAATGACCCATGCTCTTCATTTCCACCTTAGTATCATGTACAATACCAAGATCCATTATTTTGATAATAAATTCTTTTTTAATTTTTGTACACTGATTTATGCTTGAGCCACTGTACAAGGTGCTATTTAACATCTTTAGAATTAGGAAGCATTTTATCATCAGACAGTAGGAATTCTTCTATCTGGCTTTTCACTGAAGACAGAGCAGAAATATTTCTGAACACCTCTGCCTTTATTTTTGTTAGTGCTGTAATTCCCATTTTAGATTTACTGGTCTGTAAATACATGCAGGAAGAAAACCCTCTTTTAGTCTCCCTAAATCTGTATCACGGAGGTTATTTTGCTTCTGTATCAACTGTTTTTCATGCCTGGTTTCTAATCTATATTCAATTCTTCCTTGCCCTATCTCCTTTCTCCTCCCTGCCCTCTCTACTTGGCTGCTTTCCTCTGCTCCTCTCGTTTTGCCGATCGAGAGAATTCCACGCTGCACCGTGTTTACTGCACCAGAAAGCAATTATTAAGCAAGATTTCAGTCTGCTTTAGGTGAATCGGAAAAACAATCACATCAAACATGGAGGGGAAAAAAAAAATAAGAGCATAACTGACACCTCAGACTATCAAATGTAATCCATGTGTGTTTTTCCGGTATGTCTTAATTGCATGTTATTATCTCAGAATTGCATAAGGGTATAATTTCCTCCAAAGATGTTCACTACTTATTTTCTATAGCAGCTAAAATCCAAAACATAGCACACTTTCAGATTAAAAGCATGACACTGAGTTGCAGGGTTCTAAAAGCCGCTTTTGGACGGCCAGATCAGCAGCCCCAGTGGGAAAGTAAGGAATGCTGGAAAAGGATTACAGTGGTTTTTACATTTAAGAGGAGTTACACTGCTGGTCACAAGAGAGATCTCACATTACTGAAAGTACACATATTTGCTGAAAAATAAAAGTCTCTCAGAAAGAAAAGGAAGAAAAAAAAAGCATCAGACATTTGAACAGCTGGAAGCATTTTTAGAAACTATAAAAAAAAAAAGGAGAAAAAAATCATTTAGAAAAACATTTCCCTTTCTGTAGTAAGCATCGTAGTGGTGATATAATGTGTTCTCAAGAGGCTTAATCACGTCTACTGTTCAATCCTCAAAGGTTATTTCATAAAACAAAAATTAGTGGAGTCAACAGAGTTTCTTCACAAAAAAAACCCTGAAGCTGTCATTCTGAGTTATATTTATTTTCCTACCAGCTCCCACCTTTGTCAAATGTCCCAAGAGCTATGAATCTGTGACAACAAGCTAAAATCCAATTTGCTCTGGCAAAAGACAATGTTTTCTTCGTTTCTTTGCCTCTATCTGATTTTCGTATTAGGGAGATGTTGTCTGATGCCACTCTTGACAAAAACTTGAAAGGAGTGCTGTTTACAGAAGGATCAAATGAGACAGTGAATTAAAGAAGTAACAGGGGCCACAGGCATAAACCAACGACTACCATATATATTTTGATAAAGTATGTAAACTCTAGAACCAACATCGCTTCAATTTCTTTCGAATTAAAACCCACGGGCAATCTCTTAATTTTAAATGCTCTACTTATTCCGCCAATTATGAGGCATTATTTTCTTTACAGTAATGCTCCAAGGCTCACGCCGGCATTAGGATTTCCTTTTCCCAAGTTCTTTTTGTCACAATGAATCTTTTATCATCCGCCAGCTCCAGATAAACATTATTGGCAGTTTGCTCGGTACAGAAAACACAAAACCAACAACACAGGACTCCCCTGGCGACACCCTTTAATTCCCACACGTCCACTGAGTACTCTATCAAGGACTGCTAAACTTACCTTTAAGAGTTATTGTTTCCTCTTGTGAACCTACCATCTTCAAAATATGTTTTTAACTCACACTTAAGCTTAAATTTGTTTAGTTTCTTTATTATTTTTTTAAGCACTTGGATTGCAGGGAAATACCCACCTAGTTTGTTAAACCAAACTGTTCCCTCTTAAAGACCCACGGCAGATGCAGAACGCAGTCAGACACAAAGCATGGAGGCTTGATGGTGGCACATCTGAAAATAGGTCGACTACTCTTTAGTCAAAACATGTCTAAAAACACCTAAAATCAGTTCTAATAAAATGGCAGTACTGTTCATTGTCACGAGACAAATTCCCACCATACAAAAACAAAGTGAAAAAATTGGTTAAAATATCAAACAATGTCTAATAGCACAGATTCTGTTAAAAAGCAGGGCCCAAACACCTAATAAACTCCCACCCTCCTTATTTATCTCTTCCCAAACATCCTTTTTTTTTTTTTTCTCATTAAAGGTCTGTATATTTATTTTTCCCTTGTTACTCCTCTAGCTAATTGCCCTCATCGCTCAGCCTTCGTTTTGTTGCTCCTTTCACTTGCGCTTGCATGGACACATGAAACTTTTTGCGTCAATCTACAGACAAGGTTGTCTTCTAAAAGACAAGACTATTAGTTTCGAGAAAAACTTACCACATTTTATAAACAGGCATTCAAATAGCATTTCAGAATTTACTTCGTGAGAAGAAACGCTCACTGATAGAGTCTCCTTTGTCACTCATTATGTAATGTGTAACCTTCAGCTGCTCCAGCTATCTGGAGCTAAATGTACTGGAAAATATCTTTGTTTCAAGTGAATTTTGTACCCCCAGACCTGCCTTTTAACCGCTTCCCAACACTTGTCCACTCATGAAATGGAAAATCCATGTGGACAAAGATGCAGGAACAGATTCAGGCCCCAGCTAAGCAGCACATTTTGCCAACTTATTTCCACAGTATGTTCCCTGCAGTGGAATCACCAAAATGCCTGCAAATCCATACTCACCATATACTTCATCCAGTAAAGCCCTTAACATAATGTGCACAAACCCAAATGACCACTATGGAACAAAATAAACAGGTAGAAGGACAAAAGCACACAGTTAATGTTAAGCACACAGTTAACTTCTCAGAAAACAACTGCACTACTCCTGACGTGTGAGTACTGAAGCTCAGTGGCACATCTGCACAAGGTAAGCCTAGGAACAAGAAATTATAACTTGGCTGGATATTGTAGACACCATGAATTCAATAGCAATACCAGTTCTGTGGCACCTTGCAAACTCCATTCTTCCTCCCAAACAACTTTGTGCACCTGCTCCAACCCTACAGAAGACCTGTTCGATGGCTTCGTATAACAAAATGATACTATTTTTACTTGCAAACGTGGCCATGCACATACCTATTGGATCATCACAGCATGACTACTTTCCATGTCATCTTCCACTGGGAAACATTTATGGGCTTCCTCTTTTCCTCTTTTCTCATTTTCATGTTGCAAGGTGTTTCTTTCCTTCTCATCCTAACATTTTCCTTCACATACCTGTATGACTACAGCTTTTCTTTTCCCATCTTTTTGTTGCCTATCTCAAATCGTTTCTAGGTTTTCCACTGCAACTTTCTTTCCAATTTCTCTTCTCCATTGAGAACACAATTTTCTATTCCCCAGTGCAGAACTCCCACAAGGAACAACAGTTAAGAAAGGTTAAAGAATATCCAGGCACGTGTGAGAAGGACCCATGCACACAGTTATGGGTCATGACACTTGACAGTTATGTGCTAACACTGAACCACTTTGTCTACTCAAAGACTGTTTGCACTGCTCCACCCACCCTGAGGATGAATTCAATTCCCATTTAACCATCTGTTTCTACAAGGTCAGTTTTTTTAACGGTACGTATTAGAGTATTTTCTCAACTTCTGTGCTCCTGTGGAATGGAAATCCATCATCTCATCATCTTCATACATGAAACCAGGTGATCCAATGAGATAATTTATTACTCTTCCACCAACACAGATATTCAAACATGTACAAGTGCTCACCAAGAAGCAAAACCAGTCACAACAACACTGTAACCACAATTAAGATGTATGCAATCTTCCGTAAAATAATTCAGTTCTGTTTAATACTTTTATGAATCCGTGATAAAAGTTTCGAAGTCCTGGTCTAAGTCTGAAACAAGGGCATCCACAAAATCTTCAACTGAAGGCGATTTCTGAAGCATACCTATAAAACCAAGACAACAGACTGTTAGCAAGAACACTATCACCTCAAAAGATTAGCCAATGATAAACTAATGAGCTTTTAATGTCACAACATGACAGAAAGGGTTACTGTGTTTGTCAAGAAATAAATGCAATTATACCATACAGGCAGTAATTAATTTATTCAAGCTACCTATTACATGTTATCACAGAATTGACAGGTTTAAGATTGTGAACTTTTTTTTTTTTTTATCACTACAATCTTGCTTAGGTTGAGAATTATATCTGTTGCAAAGGAATGTAACCAAGACACAGGCTAGATGCAGTCATTTCCAAATGGCTGGAAGGAAACGTTGATTGAGAAGGATCTAAAGCCTTATCTACTGAGTCTCTAGCCTGGTACAGCCAGAAAAAACAACGTGCTTTCTCAAAGTACTACACACCTTAAAAACATTGCATTTAGTTTTTGAAGTACAAACATCTCTGAAATACATCACGAGGCATGAAACATACCCAAACACATCACACTTTCAGTGTGCTGCAGTTGTAGTTTGCTTTTTTACAGTACAAGGATTTACCTTTTATTAGGAATATTCACTAGTATGTTAGCTGTATCATATGGCTACGGAATAACAGACAGGGAAATGAGCACAATGAAGAATCATGTTCAAGTATTCTGTCAGCTAATTCTACAAGCAAACCAACCAAAAATCTCACACCTTCCTCCCCAGCATCCCAGTTTTCAGAGAGCACAAGAATATCTCATGTAAATTATTTTCAGATGTTTCTTTGTAACAAATATTACATTAGTGTTGGGGCTTTTCACTGTTATTAACATTTTCAAGATTATATATGGAAATTTACTGCATTACTTGTAGCAGGGGGAAAAAAAACAGTATGGCTGCCAAATAACGTAGAATTTAATCTTCGTACTTCTTTGATGTGTTCTGTTCTTTCTGTTCTTTCTGACAACTGCCAATGTAAATATAACCTTGTTCTACCCTTTCTGATCAGCATACCTACGGTACATAATTTTATATTCTTTCACATCCTTAACAATATTTGCTTTCAGTGGAAACTATAATTGCCTGCTGCTAAAAGACCGGAATCTTTTACTAAAGCACAATGATTCAAAACCCACCAGGAAACAGACCGGCTCGAGGTAGTGTTGTGTGAGCAACTGAAGGAATTTTCTTGCTGACACCTCACAGAATCCCATTTTGATCTGTTTTAAACACGTTGCGAATGTCAACACCAACTGCCACGACCCAGTAGGTTAACACTGAGCACTCAGAGGAAGACAAATCTCGTACTAGATATAGGTTGATTGAAATGCTGCTAAGTGAAGTCTGCATCAAGCGATTTTCAAAATGAAAGAGAACAGAATAAATATCTCTAAGCACTTGGTAAACTTGTCATCTGCTCTAATGGCAGTAAAATTGCTGTGGAATTTCTTCCAGTTCACAATGAAAGATCACAAGCAACACGCAGGGCTGAGAAACAGATGTGTCCCACACCAGCTGCTAACCTGTGCTCCCCAGAGCACTGCAGGCTCACTATCCCGGGTTCCTGACTGGGATGGCTGGGGGACACGTATCTTTGCTCCCCAGCAGCCTTAACACAGATAAACAGTTTAAACCCATAGTATTTTCCTGCAGTTTGCTCAAAAGTGGAGAGAATGCCTTAAGGAAGAGATGCAGATGGCAGCTCACTGGAACACAGACTGACGTGCACGACTGCTGGAGCTTTGTCCTTCATGGAGATGAAGTGGTCCAGTCCCAACAGTGCAAATCATTTTGCTTTTTTTTTTTTTTTGGCATCGTTTTACCTCAGACATTTACATCTCAACTAATTGGCTCTATTTCTAGAGACTGAACAGTAAAAAGAAGTTCATGACTGCCAAGCATCTGATCTCTTTCAGAAGTCTACTTTATAATGAGATGAATTGTGCCTACGAAGCATCTATTTTTTTTCCACAGCCCAAAAAAGAAACCTAGATGACCAGCTTAGGTATAAAAATGTGAAGTTGGGTGAAATGATGTCTTCCCTGGAGGTATTTAAGAGATGTGTGGACATGACTCAAAGGGATATACACAGTCTAGTGATAGAACTCAGTGGTCAGGCTGATGGTTGGACCTGATGATCTTGAAGCTCTTTTCCAACCTAAATGATTACATGAGCCTTTCAATTTTTAAGATGTTCTATAAAAGAACCATTTTTCTATAGCCAGTATGCCCTTTTCTACCAGATATCAATATGGAGGGATGACTGTAGTGCTGTCTAGGCGGTATTTTTCATTGAAGTATAAAAATGGCCATAATACACATAACCTCCACCTCTGCAAACCCTAAAATACATAAAAAAAAAGAAACGCAAACCTTCAAATATTAAGTTTGTAAAAACCAGTTTGGCTGGATGACATTTAGCTAATTCTCTTGACACTCTAAAATTTATTTTGCTGTGAAGAATTCTTAAAGCCCCGATTATCAATATGTCACAAAAGCAGAAAGGTTAACAGTATATAATGCTCAGTTCTGAGGTATGGGAAGAGACAAAACTGCTGCTGGGATTATCTTTGAGCAGATTTAACGTCCCTCTTGTATAAAGTTAGCAAAACACAATAAAACCATTCCATCCCTGGATATTACAAACTGAGTAAAAGAAACATAATTAACTACAATACAGTCGGACGTGCAGCCAAACACAGTCTTACCAAATCTCACTCAAAACTTGCTGCAAACTATATTTAGTTAGTCTCCACATGGTTTGTTTTAATTAAGTAGGAGAATTCAAAGCCTTTCTGGCAATAGTGATGTCAAATGACCTCGTACCCAGTAGTTCCAGCTGTTGATAATACAAACAGATTTCAGATTTCTTGCATTAGCGGTCTACTGCATTGCTATTTTCCCATCACTGACATCAAAAGCAGACACCAGCAGAATTTGCTTTTGAAAGGGAAGGACGAAGAGTAACTGAGGTCATCAGTGAAGAACTTCTGCAGTAAAATAAGCATGCCCTTATGAAATAAATAACTACAGATTTCAGAGCAGACAACTCCATAAGAAACAGACACTGATGGTATTTCCGTGTTTTAACCTCTTACTCTACCCAGCTGTGTTGAGAATGGTCCACGTCTCCCTTTAAACTCCATTAAAATATATCAAACTAGGATCAGCATGTGCTCAGCACTTCGGTCTAAATGATTTAGTAAGATGTCCACAACGTCTGATGGTTGCAGTTTTAAAATCTAGGAGTGTGTTTTATACATTCAGCCCTCCTATTTCAGCTCAGTCTCTCCCAAGCCTAAGGCAACTGCATAGCTTATCTTCCCTGCTTTGAAGTTTTCTTTCACATTACAGCGCTGTGGTTAACCACACCCTTTTGAGAGATGGTTAGCTGTAACCTACAATCACTGGAAATTGGGAGAAGAATAAAGCCTGTGGCAGAATTTGGCCTCTGCCCCTTTGGAACACTAATTATTTTGGGTCCGTGTATTTTGAGTTAACATATGTTGCCACTCACACCACCTTTCAGGATTTATGCATGGTTTTGTACTTTCAAAGAGACAAAATCATTATCTGAAGATCTTTACAGCCTCTTCAAATCATAAGTATTCTATCAAGTACAATTTGAGGCATGGAAAAACAAATTTTCAAACTACACTGGAGCAAATGCATGTTTATTTACAGATTTAGGCGGCTTGATTACTACATGTGCACACAACTGAGTATGACTATCTGCAAAACAATGCAGCATTGATCAATCAAGAACACAACCGCACGTGGATTTTCCACATGGGCTTCTTCAGAGACCCAAAGGGCAATCTGCCTGCACAAAAGCAGCAGGACAAGCACGCTCCAGAGTCTGTTCCATGCTTTCAGTACCCAAATCATCCAGCCCTGTACTTTTTCCACTCTGCAATTCACTTTCTGCCTATGCACCTGGGTTTCTTTCCAGCCAGGGAGTGCCAAGGGAGAGGGGGAGGGATGGTGCACACCTAAGTCTTGTTCAGACCTGCAACTGGACCTGGAAGCGACCTGGGTTACCTATCTTTGAAGGAGTTTGGAAGCCCTAATGCCATGCAATCCAGTGAAGGAGAGCCATGTGGCCATCCCACAAGGACAGAGACATCGTGTTCATCTCAAACTGCATTTTCTCCTTAAAGAAAAGAAGAAAACCTCTTGGACAAAGAGTTTTCCACTTTTTTTCTTTTTTTTTTATTACTCCTGCTATCCATATTTGTGACTATTTTTGTATTATCAAAGGGGTAACATAAAAGGGGTCACTTCAGAAAATGCTTTAAAAGGTTTCAAAAAGCCTTTGAGCTGATTTTTTTTTTTTTTAATGGGAACAGGTGCCAATAGAATCAAACCCAAACTCCAAAAAGTGTATTGTGTTTTCTAATGAAAGACTAGCCCAAACATGAATCTTGTCACTGACTCCACCGGATGGCAGGTCAGATCCTTTATCTTCCCTAATCAGTACATCTATGGAGTTGTATGGGAGAAAGATGAAAAGCTAGGGTCATATCCAAGCACAAAAGAAAGACAATAGAGAGCTTCTGAGAAGAAAATCATAATAAAGAAACGGAATAAATGAAATGTGCTTGTGAAGTTATCTGCTATCAAACCATCAATGAATATGGCTAACTTCACAATTGGATATGGAAACACTTCAAGGGTGAGGCCACATACAGAAGTCAGGCTTGAACAAGTGCATGCCTTTATTAAAGTTAAATAAAAATCAGGAAAAAAAATATAGAATCGTGGGGTTTTTTGTTTGTTTGTTTGTTTGTTCATTTGTTTGTTTCTTTCTTTCTTTCTTTTAAATAGGGTACTACTGAGCACAAAATCTGAAGTGTTTCTCTGGAAAATAATAAAACCAACAAGCCGCTACACCCAGTACAATTTGTCTTTAGTCAGGAGTCTGGTCATCTGCTATGGGAGCATGGCATTGTAACTGATGAAAATCAATAGAAGATGGAAATCAAGTATTATAGAATATCCATAACAAATAAAAAGGAATAAATGCTGATTGAAATGGCAACCTAAACAAATTAAAGAACAAGTAGTTGTTCTTAATTTTCTCCTTAAATTCTCAATTCTTCTAATAGATGTGGAGTGTTTGAGTGTAAACATACAATAAGCTTTTCCATCATTTGTGTTCTGTGATTTAATCTCACATAATCCAAAACAAGCAATCAAATTATTAACTTGTCAAAAGGCCTGAGTCACCTGAATTTCAATTTTCAGGGAGTAACTCAAGCTTGCTTGTTTAAGTTTCACACTGTCTACAAATGAACTTCACAATGTGCACAGGCAAGGACACTGACAATTAATAAAGGCCTTTTTCTAATCATGTTATGATCTTGAATATCTTTTTAAATTTCTGTCTAAAGTAATATTGAAAAAAATCAGAATACAAAAGTGAAAACAGCTTGAAATCATCCGCTGTCTTCTGCAAGTCTGTGCTCTTATCAAAGGTATCACTCATGGTAAAGCTGATGCAAAGGAGTTATTGCTGCCTGGTTCTCCTTTACGACTGAACAGATGTACCAGCAGGAGCACTACAGTTACTAGTCTTAAAGTGACAAACTGTAGTAAAGTCACTATTCTGTTTAGTGATTTAAGAACTTACTGATTTAAAGAAAAAAAAATGAAAAAAAAATCAAACTGCGTATCTTCCATACATAGGTTTCTTTGGTTACATCACAAAGGATTCCATTATTCTATCATTAACATCAACTTGCACAATTATTCCTTAAACATGGCTCACTCTCTTCTTCAAACACCAGGCTGCACAGCTGTCACTTCATCATTCACCACTGATACTGAGCACTCAGTGATGAACTATCTGCAGTAAATGAGCTGAGGACTTCAAGCATGAGTAATACGAATACTGAAATGCCTAAAACATCTGATTATTGCATTACAAGACAGCTAAACTCGTTTGTGTGATTTCACTGTGCCTTTCCATACTTCATCATACTCAGATTTCCTTTAAACTTAAAAAAATAAACTATAATGCTCCTTCTTCAGATCAATTTCAGTCACAAATTTTATCCAAAAATAACTGATACATACTTTCAACCCCAAACTGATGGTACCATGTTCAACTGTATTCGCCCATATGCAAGGGGGAAAGCCAGCAGTAGGTCCATAGATGTAGGTCCATAGATTTTTATGTATGTCCATCCACAAATGTGTTTTGCAAATTTCATTCAAATAATATTTGATTTAAAGGAGCACATTGCCATCAACTTCAGCATAGCCTCTCGGGCATTCCAATAGGACTCCAATAATGCTCAACGATTGAAAATATGCCCCAGAAATATGAAACAGAAAATATAACAAATGTAACTGGTATTTTAAAACATTCTTTCTTCCTCTGTGATATGACCTACAATATTAATTGGATTTGCTTGTGAAGATGTAAGTTCTTGTCTTGCGACTACTTAGCCCATACTCAAGCTGCAGCTTTTAAAGTTAGGTTACAAAAACAGACTCTTCAAGAGCGGTAAAGAAGGGCAAGTTTAAAAGATGTAGACTTATGCTGAAGGAAAAGTAAAATTGTAGATCAGAAATAAAAATAAGACTACTCTAAAGATATATAGTTGCCTAATATATGATGAGTCTAAGGAGTGCTGAGGTTATGGCCTCAAAGACAAACAGATAGGTCAAAGAACTGAATGTTCTAGCTGTGAAACTGTTGAGTTCATGATGAAATACAAACACATTACTACCATATTACTTGTCTTTAAAAAAATGCAATTTCCAGTCATTCAAGCTGGAGTGATCAGTGGCTGATGAATTAACATTCATAATATTAACAACTTCAGAGCAAACTGAAAGATGCTCCTAAAATGAAGTCCTTAACAAGTGCTCAGAGCAGGAATAGTGACTCTAATGAAAAAATATTGAATATTGTAACATTACAGAGGAAGTCTTTATCCTGATCTCATTGACAGATCTGAGATAGAAGTAGTAGTTTCTCTAACTTTTTTCATTTTCCTGACATTTTTTTAAATAGATTAAGTGTAGTATGTTTTCTATAGCTATAAGTGATTTTTAAAAGTTGTTTTCCATATTCAAAAAGCAAATGTAATACTGAGAGGAATGATGAGCCATGTTTCGTTATTACAACCTTCAGACTTCCATTTCACAAGAATGTCTACTGAAAGTATTAATATAATAGAAGCTATTTTGATGATGCTATAAAAAGTTCAAGTTCTTGTGTACAAAATAAGTAGATCTACGAAATTTAATGTATGTAAAAGTTATGCATTTTTTGTATCTAAAAATTGTAATTATTTTCTTTCAAATATGATGTACTTATTTTCAATTCTTTAGACTGCTTTGTAATACAACCTCTTCCAACAATTCATCCCAAGTACCTCTGTGTAGGTTTTGTTCTGTGGATAACAATGGTTCAACTGACCATGACACCACGTTGATAACCAGACACAAAGTTGACAACCAGTCCACTTAACAAAATAAATGAACAAGTTTTCTTTAACAAATCCAATAAAAACCAAAATGAAACTAGAAAGACCAGATTGGGAAATAAAGCTAAGATATTTCTTCCTTGATCAAGGGAATCAAACAGTTCCAATGTTTTTTCTACCTTGAACCATAAGTATGGGCTCTTTTCCACCACCGTGTGCCAGCATCTCTCGACGATACCGCTCACCCATCGCCCTGGAGAAACACAGATGTTAGAGTAATCTGCAAATGCAACCTGTCCAGCTTTGTCGTATTTTCTTCAAGGATCTCTGCATAACTCAGAGACAAAGACTAAATGAAATCTTCCACCCTGAAATAACGACTGCCTTGATCCCATGTTGATTCCTCAAATTCAAATTACATTTAAAATTATACTTTAATTAACTGAACTAGGCAAAATTTATACATATGAATATGCATTGATGTTTATGGAAGTTAAACTGTGGACGACATTTTAACCTTCATTGCTCCAAGGGGAAAAGTTACTCTGCTACAACACTCAGGACAATTACTTAAGCTGTAAGAACAGTTAAAAGTTTTAATGTCACAATTTACCTTTTAATTTCACAAAGCAAAATGAGTAGAACAGCTGTACTTAGCTTTGAAGTTGGTGACATGAGGCTTGTTTAACACCTGCAGTTGCTTTTGATTTCAATAGAAAATTACAAGTAATTAGGCACCTATGAAAGTCAAGTTCTCTAATTACATCTAAATATGGATTTCAGTGCCTCCCATTGGGCACACCTGCATTTTAAAACATAGACACAAATTCTTTGCATTAATGAACACGTCCCAAAGTACATTTTATATCTGTGGCTATTTCCTATTTAGTTATACTCTTAAACAAAAAGGCTAAAAACTATTTGGCATTAAAAAAGCCCATCAACCTACGTTGCCCCATGTATAACATTTGCTTCTTGCTTTCCACAAGCAAGTGGCACAACACTTCATCATTTCAATCATCACCGAAAATAAGTTTCTCTGTTTTTACCTATCAAACGGGTCTTGAGCAAAACACTGTTTCCACACCATGGAGGCAACAGCCCTGGACATGAGGTAGGAGTAGTATTTGGCACCATAGCCCACAAGATGACTGAATCTCAGATGCCAGGCCTGTAAGAAGAGAACAAAAAACAGAACAGAAGCAATCTTTTAAATTCTTTAAATTATTCTGTGTTTTCCTAAGTATGATGGAAAAAAATCTTTTAGTGTTACAATATGGAACGGCTGAAAAAAGAAAAAAAAAAAAGCAACCACAACCAGAAATCCCAGAATGAACACATCCTTTACTATACAAAGCATTTTCCAAGCTAAATACTGTACATCCAATATGCTGATTATCATCATTGAAATTATACATAAATAGGGTCAGAAGGAAAGAAAAACAAGAAATAAAAAATGTGGCCAAATGTGATAAAAGCCATGTTGCTCTACTGGTCTCAAAAAGAAAACATAATCACCATATTACATGTAATGCCACATTTTACCATTTTCCATGCAGATAATGGCAGTATCACACTTAGAAAAGTTACTGCTAAAAATATTTGCCACAAAAAAAAAAAAAAAAACGATCATAGGAATTTGTATTTAATACCATGCAAAATACAGCCTACCATATGCCAAAAGCCTCATAGGTAGATGAATTACATCCATACACAATGTCATTGTTCACAGATTTGTTTCCACATTCTCGAATGTATGTACATAGCAGATTACCATCTGTAATTATATTCTTATTCATTTTTATATTGTTACTTTATGACTCATTCCAGTGATGGTGGACTTCTTTTATAATCCGCTTTGGTGTCAACTATTTTCTTCTGTTTTCTTAGCAGATACAATCAGAAGTATCAGCCTTACTTTCACAGAAATAAATACATTTTTTCCCCCTCTTTCCTTGACTGCAACAGAGTAGTTTAGATTGAGAGAGACCTCCAGAGGTCATCTGGTCCAACCTCTGCCCAAAGCAGAGCCAACTTTTATGAGATTTCTCACGGCCCTGTGGAGGCTGAAAAGAGACTGTTTCCCTAAAGGCTTACATACTTTTTTTTTTTTTTTTTTAACTGAAGATGATGAATCTAGAGATGAAGGAGTGAGAAACGTACTCCTGCCCTTTTGGCTCTCTGAGGAAACCAAAGAGGAGTCAGCTCCCATATCTTATTTGTCCTCCTATATGAAGACAAAGGTCTTAATATTATTGTGATATGACTGGTGTCAAGATTTTTTTTTTTTAGGTACTATAGAAAACAGAGTTTTAAAGAGGAACTAGAAGATAAACAGTAAAGTAGCCTAACAGATGTTTTATATTTAAACCCATAGCCTGTCATATGCTTGTTTTCTTATCCTAAACCTGATGGCTGAAATTCTGAGGCAGCCAAAGAGAAAAGTGAGGGGGTATTAGCAGTTTTTTTTAGAAGTATTTACCTTTGACTGAAATTCTTCTTCACACTCTAAGTAACAATCTCTCGACTCCTGGCAGATTAAATAAACTACGTTTCTTTATTCAAGAAAGTGACAATCATCATCTTGCTCTCCATTTGCCAAGACAAAGATGTATGTATATTTTTAAAAGAACAGCAACCAAGACTGTGGAAAAATAAACCATCTGGCTTTTAATCAGTCTTTTTTACCTTAAAAAAGGTAGCAAACAGCAGCCTATTATCCAGATCATCATGATCTATGATGATCCATGACCATCATCCATGATCCATGACCATCTCCTTGATGAGAAACAAAGCTCTTGGCTCTCTTTTCTCAGGAGCACTCACAAAAAAGTTCTAGTCAGCTGCAGTTCAGTCATCCAAAGGTGGTTTCCTCCACCCTAATGCAGGTGTCCAAAATACATGGATGTTGCTACAGGTGACCCAACCTAGACTCTACAAGCAGCCTACACAACTAGTTTAAAGCAGAAGCCTAACTTTTAGGGGAGATGAAAGATGTCCCCAGTCCTCAATTTTCCTGTGGGCTTTGTGGCATGATGCAAATGCCTAAGAATGACTGATATTTGTTTTTTTTCTTTAAAGTAAACTCCAACTGTACCATATCTCACCAGAATGCAAACATACAAAAAGAGTCAGCTTGGATACAGATTCTCCAGTTTGCTCTGAAAAGTGTCATGGCTGCCGTGTTTGTACTTACTGCCTCCAGTTTTTCTAACTAGTCCCTTAATTATAACCATAATCACTAAATTAACAGCACAGTTTGAAGCAGACCAGAGAGCTTACAGGAAAATCACGTCAGTTTTTATTTTATTCCATACTAAGTTTTCAAACTGAGGATTCAAAGTTTTGACTTGAGAGTGTAACTCTTGCAGGCATGTGAAAAGCTTTAATGATGAACTGATTTCGTCTACCCAGAAATTTAAGTAATTCCCAAATCGATCTGTTCAGTGAAAGATCCAAGTTGCTTTTTCTGCTACAAAGGAAAATACTTTCCGTGAGCTTGGCATATAGAAGAATATCACTCCATTCAGAAAGGAATGATTTTAATGCATCATATAAGCTTTAACAAGGACAGAGTCTTTCAACAGCCCAGATTACATTGCTCATCTTGCCTTTCTTTACATTGAATGTCCACAAAATACCCTGGTATAAGTAAGATCCTGTGCTATTTCTAAGACATTTAATTCTCTGGGCCTAAAAGAGCTCATCTTCACCTCTGATGGGCTGATGATCAGCCTGATGAGCTACTCCACTCATCAGGTTTATTGAAACTATCACAAGCAAGCAAGGAAAACAGCTTCTCAGCAGCCTGTCCAAAACCAAAACCCCGTTTCAGAGAGTGCACCTAAAACAGGACTCAGTTCCCTCTGTCTACACAAAAATTTACTTGACTTTGTCTTTGCTAGCTTATTTAAGTAAGAGACTTCACATCACTTCCTTTCAAAACATAAAAGGAAGGGATACAGCAAACCAAGCTAAGGTGCTATTAAACTCTCTGCATTTGGGAAGGCTCTCAAATATGATGAAGCTGAGAATTCAAAAATTCATTGGCGACAAAGTGGTATTAACAAAAAGAGGGAGAGAGAGAAATTGGGATGAGTTAATCTGTATTGAGATAGATGCCTAAGACAGGTATAGTACAGACAACTCTCCCTTCATTGGGAGTACAAAAGGAACACACTTTTAAATACCTAGAGTAATATAAGATAACTTCAGTCTTCAAAGGAATTGTGCAACTGAGATTTTATTCATGTTGCAAACAACAATCCAGGAAATCAGATTATGAACACACCATTTCCTAGTGAGGTTTGAAGTCTATATTTGATTTTTAAATATTTTCATAATCAGCGCAGACTTTTTCCACACTCCAGAGTACAAAATGCTCTAGGATGTCATCATTCCCTGTTCTTAACTTTTTTTCAGTCCTCACACAAAGTTTTTGATCAGACGCTCTCAATCCCTTCATTCTGTGTCTTCAATATTCTACCATTACCCATTATCTATTACATTACTCAAGTATATTTTCCTATTTGATAATGTTCTAGTAATTAACTTTTCCAAATTGGACTTTGTTACCTGTAAACAAATATTTAAACATTAAGGTGCTCCCTCTGCCCCCACAAGGAGTTACCTGCCTGCATTAAAAACTGTTAAAAAATTTATACAGATGAGATTAAGATATATGTAACAAACATGCAAAAAGCCCAAGTAAATAATTGAATCATCTCGGTTGGAAAAGACCTTCAAGATCATCAAGTCCAACCATCAACCTGACCTACCAAGTCCCATCACTAAACCATATCCCTAGTGCCACATGGACAAGTCACTTAAATACCTCCCGGGGACACTTCCCTGGAAGCCCATTCCAGTGCTTGACCACCCTCTGCATGAAGAAATTATTTCTAATATCCAGTCTAAAATTACCCTGGCAGATTATGACCCAAGTGCAGGACCCAGCACTTAGTCTTGTTGATACGTATAGACTAGTACTCTTTTAAGAAGTTCTATGAACAATAAAAAATAACCACAGCACTGTAAAGGTATTTAAAACTACATGATTCACCTTTTAGCATGAAATTCTGTTTTATTAAAACTACCTATAGATGAAAAACGTCTTAATTTCTTAACCATGTTATTTGTATAGCTGAATGACTTCTTCATATATATAAAAATCCTGACATATCAATTTCCCTTTTGGAAAGGATAAAAGCTAGACATGTAGAACTAGGGCACTCTCCTTATTAAATGTTACATTTTTGGTACGCAGTTAGAAAGTTAATGAAGACTCTGAGTAATCACCTACTTCAAAAAGTTCCATGAACCCATTCCAGGAGTTTATAAAACAGTGTGCATTTTACAGCATAGCCCATGGGGTATGATAATATGCCATTCACGGGTCATGTTCATGCCTGCTTTTTATCCAACACAACAGGCTGAAATAAAGGTGTGCGACTGATCCACTGCAATTATTAAAAGGGCCTTTTCTTCACCAACATTATCAATCTTCCCTTATAACCACGTCTGAAATGCTTCCAATGTGTGAAGCCTTTCCATTTCTTCCTGTAACAAACAAAAATACCTCACTGATACACGTGCCATACTGATACATTACACCTTCTCAGGAATTTTAAGTAAAGTACTTGTAGGATACATTCTTTGGGTAAGATTCAGTTCATTTTCCTTTAGCTACCTCAGACTAGGAGCCTTGCCCAAACTAGTCACAAAGGCTGCCTTTGTAGTCAGGGGACAGGAATATTTATCTTTTTGCCTTTGGATGGGGATAGGACTACTGTTCTTGGAGAAAATAAATAATTTACTATTACTTTTAGCTTCTATTTAAAAGTTAAGCCACTTCATTCCTTTTAACAACATGGTAGGATCAGCTCACATAAACTGGTTTGAAGACTACATAAGCTAATTAAAGATTCAATCATTTGATTTCTAAATTACAAGTGTTAAGATTACCACAAACATCAATTCATACAGGAATTCAGATGTGATCCTAAAAAGACAAAACTGAAAGCAAAAAACTACAGGTAACTCACTACACAATAATCTAGTTTTTGCTTGACTGTGAGTAATCATTATTCATGGACTCCACTAATTACATGGTATAAATGGTATAAAATCCTCTTATTTCCTTTGAAAAGGAAGAGCAAACTACAGAAATTCTTGACTAGTGCTTGGACTTTTCAAAATGCTCTTCAGCAGCTTGTGTTGTTACTTCAGCTCTTTCAAAGTATATTTAAGTCCACTTTACTTTGCATCTTAAAACTAAAATCACAAGTGAGGACCTGAAAAGAACCAACACTAAATTAAGAAAAGTATTTACATCATTTAAGTCTTCAAATTACAAAATGCGTGCTACAGTAATTACATCAAGGAGCAAGTTGTTGAACAGTTTCCATGAGGAACAATATATGATGGAGATGATTCGGTGCCACCCCCATCCCCTTTCTTAATTAAATTCTTATTCTGGCAGGAAACTCAACGGAGGAGCAGCCAACTTATCTCAGGGGCTACTGGGTGGAGAACCCCTGGCTCTGGCAGTAAGCTGATATTACTGTTCCTAATGCCCTTGAACTTGGCTATCAGCATGGGTGGAAAACTCTTGAGAATCACAAAGAAGCTGCAGGCTCTGGTAACTCATGAGCCAGAAAAGAACAGCAATTAGCATGGAAATCAGTACAAGCTATTTCCCTCTGCTGAGAAGTAAGGTTTGTAAGATAGTGGGATTCTAGGACAGCAATTCTCCTGCTTCTGGCAGGCCAACAAGCACACTGAGAGTGAGCACTGGCACTCCTGTGGCAATGTCAGCCACTCCTTCTAGCGGGAGCTGGAGTTGAATAGAACAGAATATCCTGAGTTGGAAGGGACACACAAGGATCATCAAGTCCAACTCCTGGCTCCACACAGGGCCACCCCAAAATCAGACCTTATGTCTCAGAGCATTGTTCAAGCACTTCTTGAACTCCAGAAATCTCAGTGCCATGACCACTGCCCTGGGGAGCCTGTCCCAGTGCCTGAGCACCCTCTGGGTGCAGAACCTTTCCCTAACCCCCAGCCTGACCCTCCCCTGTCCCAGCTCCATGCCGTTCCCTCGGGTCCTGTCGCTGTCCCCAGAGAGCAGAGCTCAGCGCCTGCCCCTCCGCTCCCCTCGTGAGGGAGCTGCAGGCCGCCATGAGGCCTCCCCTCAGCCTGCTCTGCTTGGGGCTGAGCAAACCAAGGGGCCTCAGCTGCTCCTCATATGTCTTGCCCTCTAGATCCTTCACCATCTTTGTAGCCCTCCTTTGAACACTTTCTGATAGTTTTATGTCCTTCCTAGACTGTGGTGCCAAAACTGCATGCAGTACTTGAGGTGAGGCCACACAAGCTGAGAGTGGAGCGGGACAACCCCTTCCCTCTCCCAGCTAGCTATACACATGAAGAACACAGAGCTGCAGTTTATGGAGCAAGAACTCCACGGCCAGTTTTCAGCACACAAAACCAGTAAATTCATGGTGTGGTGCAGATACGATCAGACACTGCACATCCACCTTAGCACATTTCCCATTCTGATGCACTAGCTGTGCAGACATTGTTTTAAAATATCAGTGGAAAAGCACGCTTTTAGCAAAATAAAAAACGGTATTATCTCATGACCAGCAGATCTGGTCTCACTATTTACCTTTGACTCCAGTTTGCATTGTCATGCTCTTCAAACCTGTATTCTCTCCCAGGTGGAAGTTCAATATCCCCCTTCTCAAAACACAAGCAAGATACTCCAGAGGTCTCACCACAAGGACCAGACACCTTGATGCAACAACCACCATTCATCAAGTAGAGAAAATTGAAATCTCTTTCACTCAAACCCATGACTTCCAGAAGTAATGTGCTAATCTACTTGAATGACTGCCCCTTACTGAATGTCTTCTTTGCTCATTTTTTTTATTTTTTCCACCTTTCTCTTTAAACTACTAATTTACTTATGACATGAGAAAAGGATTATCACATACATTTTATAGCTTAAAGAATTTGATTCTGAAACAAATCACAGGATTTCTTCCCCTATTGGTTACATAAGCTTGCAGTGTGCTTTGAAGACATCCTCAACTCATTCTCACTTGAAGAAACAATTTAATGAGTTTTGGGGTGCAGATGTTGCAAACTCTCTGTGCCAGGGGCTACCTCTGATGAAACCCTACTGAGTGACGATTCTTTCAAAAGGTATGCATCTGCCTGTTTGGTCAACTTTCTTTCTGTATTTTTGGCCTGAACTCCTCTAAGTTTTATAGAATTACATCATCATCATTCTAGAGTTTCACAATAATAAAAAAATCCAATAAAAAGTTTTAAGGCCACTTCCTTAGCTGCAGTTTCTAATCTTGTTTAGAATAACAGAAAGTTAATTCCAAGAAACCACATTTTATACTGCCCCCCCTAACTTGCTTAATGTCAGTACTCCACAGTTTTTCAGAGTGGTGCATTTCTGTGCTAGGAGTGGGAGAGAGCACAAAGTAAACCAACCCAGAGACATCGCTGACATTTTAGAAAGCAAGTCAAGCAAGAGATTAAGAATTCAATTTATAACACTTCTGTGTTTTTATTATAAAATGATAAATAAATCTAGCAAGGCAGGGAATGTAAATATTTTTGCAGTTGTTTACACTAGGGAAGAGGAAAGGAATTTAACATGCAATTAACCACTTAGGTGATTCTAGATATGTACCATATGGTCTCTGAATTACTTAAATTAAAGAAAAACATTTCACTTTCATTTATAAACTATTAATGCATTTGAGCTGCTATAGCAAAATCATTTGAAACTATTTCCTCTTCACTCTCTTCTCTCCTCCTCGCAAAGGGACTGGGGGAAGGGGGACATAGGAGACAACAAAGAATACCAACATCAAAAAGTTGTATTTATGATATGCATTGCTCTATGATCCTTAAAACATTGATTAAAGGACACAGAGATATGAAAACTGATATATTATGATCTTACTTGGACACACTGAGAGACAGTGTTACCTGTAAACATTTTAACTAGTTTGAAAAGTAAAACAGAAAAAAATGTGTGCCATCAAGAGAATTTCCAAGAGTCCTTACTGCTCTAACACATAACTCCGTACACAAACACACACACCACTCTATTACCAGTGAATAACTTTTAGCACTGCCTAAGTTTTAAAAATTCTTAAGCCCCAGATAACCAGAATCAGGTCACCAAGCTTTCCTTTGGGTATAGATTCACCTTGAAGCCCAAGGTTTCTATTATACTTTATCAATTAAAACAAATTTTAAGTACTGCCCCGTTATTTTAAAAGAAACATCATGAACTCTTACAAAACATCATAAGCTCTTACAAAAAATATAAGAAATATTTTTAATAATGCTGTAGCTGCAAAATATTATTTGCCAGTACATCTTACTCATGTAAATTATCTGTACCTACACTGGAACATGAAATAGCTAATGTTTTACAATAAGGCTCATTTACTACCTTCTGCCAGAGCCATTCCAGACAGGGATATAGGGAATCACGATTCTAATCCTGATTCTGCAATAAAATGCAATATGAACTTGAAGAAACTGCTTTGTTGTCCCCACTCAGTCTAACTGCCAACTCCTAGTAAGGGAGATAAACAGGACTCCTCTCTCATCCTTCTCTGGTTTGACTACAAGCTTTTTTTAGACAGGAGAATCTCCCACTGTGTTTGAACAGGATTTCAGTCAGGTCCTTTAGCCTGTATTTATGGAAGTGATACATTCAGTTTTATCTATTCCTATCAAACATAGCACCAGTACTGCAATCCTGGGGGGAAAAAAAAGGAAATGTAAGATATGAGAACAAAAATACGTACAACTAAACAAAGCAATCTGTATTTATATATTTTAGATATCTATAAAAAACATATATGTATCTCAAAATGTTACTAAGCAATGTATGCAACAATTTCCGTCACTGTTCTTTAAAATGCTACTAAATGTAAATACTATCGCTAAAGTATGTTTGAGTTTCATGGGGCTAACACTTGCTAAAAGAATGTCCTTAAAAGTGCTTCATATCTTCTGATATCTGTAAACACTCCACTGCTGTAGATAGTTGCCCAGTGAATAGTGTCATATTTCCACTGGAAAGCAAATCTTCACAATATTTGCCATCAGCTTTTTTTTTTTTTTTTTTTATCATAAAATGAACTCAACTCCAGAAAGACAGAAACCTAAACAAACCTTGAAGGGCAACTTTAAGAGCTTTTGAAAGTTCCAGCAACTACTTTAATAATGAACTCAGCAGGGCACCAATCTTTCTGAAATGGCTTTTAGCTATTAATTATTTATAGAAATATCACTTCCCCAGAGTTCACTGTGTACTTCTTTATTAATCTTTTCCTCAGACCCAGACTCTTCAACTTGATTTTATAGTATACTTTTAAGAAGGCTCATAAGAAAACTAATCCGGGGATTTGCACTTTGTGTAAACAACTCTGGTTTCCAACACAGCAAGGTAAAAGATTACTTTGAAGGGGTTACACAAACTTCAAGAGGTTGAGTAATGATGTATGACTTCATGTCTCTTCAAAACACTCCAAAAAGTTGAATAAGTGCACCATCAGTGTCTCTTCAAGTAATTGGTTGGGAGAAAAAGTGGAAAAGCAATCCATTATGAAAACTCTCTGCAATTAATATGAAATGTACGTCTCTGTGATCTAGAACAGCAGTTTCTTTAAAACTCCCTATAAAGGAGATCCTAGAACTGCTGGGTGTATTTCCCTCTTCAACAAGAGAGGGACAAGATTAACAAGAGTTTAAAAGATTTAGTGCTAACCATAATCACATTTGTTGTGTGTTAAACCATTTCTCTTTTCTACTATTGCTTGCTTGCACATAAAAATCCATGATCACAGTCTCAGTTCCAATTCTGTGTTTTTCTTAAGAGGTTTTCAGTACCAGAACATACATGTTCGTATGTGCCCACATAATTTTTTTCTTTCCTAGCCAAATAAACTCAGTTTTCTCAACTTTTCTCAGAGATTTCCAAACCTATTATCTTTCCAAATGCTCTCATCTGCATTTCTTCCAGGTTGTCCAAATATTTTTAGGAGTTTGCAGGACGCAACATTTGGCCACTGCTAAACCCCCAACACCAAATACCAAAATATCCCCACAATTTTCTTTAGCAGCATTCCATAAATAGTGCTCTTTGGGCAGTTACTGCTCTTTAAATATGTATCTAATCGGTTTCCTGATGCACTACTTTGGATTTATTTTGACGGGATAAAATTCACAATATTTTGAACACTTTCCAAATTCTTTGGATCGTTTCAATTATATTTTTCATGATTTCTGCAATCTTTGTCAACGGGAGGATTTTCTATAAATCTTATAAATGAGCTCTCATCCAAATCAAAACACAGAACAGCAGTAATTCCTAGACAGATGCCTGGTAGCCTTCACTTAAAAAGTCCCAGTCAAATGAAACTTTCACTCACTCTTTCAGCATGTTTTCTGCATGTTGCCTCAGCCATAACCCCAAAGCTTGCCCAAATAATTATAATTTGCGAGTGACAGAAAGCTTGCTAAGTCTAGAGTTATGCTATTAACTGCTACTTTCTTGTTCCCAAGGTCAATCACTTTATTAAGATGAAAAGTGTATTTTGCTATCTCAGATGGTTCTTAACAAAACCATGAAGTTTTCTTTTACTCACTTGATTGTTCTCAAGGTGCTTGCAGACTCCTTAATAAGTGATTCTACTACTTTTTGAGTGATAAAGTCTGAACAATTAGCATACAGTTCCCAAGTTCTCCTCCCTTCATAAGAGTAGCTATCATAATAGCACTTCCACTTTTCCTAAGTTTGTGAGCGATAATTCCTTTAGCTCAGTGACTGCTTTGAAAAAGTTATATTCTGACTACCTAATCAAAACTCACTTATTTTTTTTGAAAAAAATACTGAAGCACAGACAGGGAATATTTCTGCTTTCTCTAATATCGGTTGTTCCTCTGTCTCCTACTAAATCCATACTCTCCTTGATCATCTCAGTTCTTCAGTAGTTATTTAAATTTTTTATTACCTTTACTGCTTGCATTTTGCATCTCAGCTTTTCAAGACTTTTTTTCTTTTGAATTCTTATATTCTTTTAGTAATTACCTTTTCATATTATGATCTCTATTTTTTATGATCTTAATAAAGTCTTTAAAGCTCTTGGTTCCTTAGTCCCAAAACTTCTTCGCATCAGGGTGATTTGTGTCATTGATTCAATGCCCTTGATAACTACACTTCGTCTTTTGAATCTTCACAGTTATGTATTTTATATTTCCAGCAAATATCTGGCAAGCTTTCTCTTTCTGATGAATTTTTAAATCATTATTGACTTTTTTGTTTTTTAAGCTGTTTGAAACTTCAACAGTTTTAGCTCATTAGAGCTTATTGTGTCTTCTCTTTTTCACACTTTTACATGGCTTCTGCATTTCCAATAACTTCCTTTTCTCAGATGTTTAACTATACAAGCTTTCCCCCTGCCTTGGTTCTTTTCAGCATTTTGTTGATAGACACCATAAATGTTATTCCCTCACCCCCAACCCAGTATGGGTGCTTTAAAAAAAACTTTGCCAACAGCAACATTTCTACATTTTAGCTGTTCTTCATTTCCTTTAAAACAGGGCATTTAGTTTTGCTTAGGCCCTAAGATTGCATGAGTTTAACTTAGTAAATCTAGGACAAAATTGGGAAGGTTATAGATAAAATAAGTATTACATGAAACCATAGTTTAAGTTTAATAGGTAGCTACTACCTACCCTTTGTTACTAATAATTTCAAGATTCATGTTCACCACTTGAGTCAAGGTTTCAGAATTCAAAACCACTTTTCTTTTCAGAGGTTAAGGGTTATCACTTATTTATCTTAAGACAGCTGCCTCCTCACTTGCTCAGCCTGACTGTTCTCTTTTTTATGTGTTACTGATATTCACACGAACTGTTAAACGGGACAGCAGTTATGACTACATATTCTTATTTATCACTCTAAAGACCTTAGAAGAAATTGTAAGACAACAGATGCCACAAAGACCCATATGGCAGACTCGATAACAAGATACTTCACTCGAACTGCCAGCCAGCCCTAAGTGAGTTGAGGAGCAGACGTGTTAGGAATGATACTTTCCTCTTCACTGCAGTACCACAACTGACAGTGATTGTGACCAGTACAAGACTGCAATACTGAACTTCAAAAAACACATCATCTCCGTGATCTCAATTTCTGGCCTCTGGCTTACTTAACTAAATATGAGGTCAGGTCACCTCCAAACTCCAAAGAAAAGGCTCTTAGCAAAGAAAATGTATACAGATCTTTTGCTCTCAGGTGTTCTTAAGCACAATAAAAAGGGGAACTGTGCACGAGGTGACAATGTGTGCTGCAGAAAGATGTCAGAACCATCTCCTCTCTGCAGAGAAGCTAGTTCTGCATGCCTACTGCCACCAACTCCTCTTCAGCTGACCAACTTAACAGATTATTTGCATCCATGAATGAAACCCTTCTGCCCTCAGCACCCATGGGCAAGCCACATCTTCCTGTAGTGCCTGACAGTTCCCACAAGCAAGCACTCCAAACGTTAGGTTGCATATCATCCATTGATTTCTTTTGTGAAGAACACAACAGACAATCCCAGCAAGTTCAAACAAGGACCTAGGTGGAGCTTTCCAAGGTCAGGATCCCTGTCTGGGCAGAGTCCCCACCAGCTGCAGGAAGAAGAAAGCCTAACAACCAAGTTGGTGATGCACCAGTTTTCATACCCTTCTTCCCTCTAGGGTATCTATAACAATACCTGCCTTGTTTTCTGTTGGCAAACTTGGCTGGCTAACATATTTGGTCTCACAGATGTTTTGGGCTCTCCAATCACTGGTAACCGTAGCCATTAAGAACTTCTTATACTGCCAACTGAAAAGAAAACTGCACTCTGGACAAAAATATATAAGCATAATTAAACCTGTAACCTAATGCAATTTTTAGGCCACCACTAGAAGTGGTCCTTCTGAACTAATGCGTGTCAACATGCTAGACCAAAACTTATACTAGCAAATTATTTCATGTTCCAAAAAATATCAAAAGGCTCCTCACACAGCAACACATTCCCTTCTACCGCACGTAATTGCAATGATGTGTGTGGGTTAATTCCAAAACTTATATTTTATATTAAAGTATCACACAAGAAATCCTTCCAAGTTTCTAAAAAAAACTTAAGGTGACAATTTTAAAAACTGCAAAATGGACTATTTGGCAGCAATCTACAGAAGAACAGAGATTCACTGTGCCTCGCTCTTCAAAACCATTTCTCCTCACAATCAGAAGTCAAACGAGCGTCTCCTACCATGAGTAGAATGAAGAAAGGCTATTAAAACAAATGGTTAATACGCAAGTCCACAATATTTTTCTGAAAATAAGAATCAAAACTTCAAGCTACTTCATTATTTCACAAATAAAAATCACCTATGATGATTTGGGCAGCTGGGGTTTGTTGTAAAATTACCTCATTATTAGGAACTCTTTCCTGTAACTGCAGGAGGCTGCAATCTCCGCTATCAATGCAGAGCTTGTTTACCCTGTGTCTCACTTTTTGTTTCCATATTGAACCAAAACCCACAGCAGGAGATAGGAATTATTATGCTTGGCGCAGGACTAACAATGGTGTATCATTAAATTTTGATGACTGTTTCAAAGGAAAGTAGATTTCAAGTCTAAACTTGGGGGACAGGCAAGGGACTAAGTAACAGATCATGGGGAGAAACTTTGATCGTGTCTCGGGTTGATCAAAGGGTCACCTGATACTTTTTAAGAAAGTCTCTCTGGGCATCTTGGAGACAAAGGTAGAAGAGACCAGGAGAGATATTCTGAAAGCAGACAGCGTTATCAATTGCACGGCCAGCCACGGTAAATGGAAACTTCACAATAGATGAGAAATAAGCTATGATTTGAAGAAAAGTTTTGAGTAAAAGCAGAATACTGCATTCCCCAGAGCACACAGATTTCAACACCAAGCACATTCAGGAAGAAGTGGCAGGAAAACGAGTGGTCATTATTATTTAGTTTATCTCCACTTCTTACAAGAGCCAAAAAGAAGATTGCTTGCTTTTAGAGGCATCACATGGATTCAAGAATCCAGCCTGTGCAAAACGTCTATTCATTTTCCAAGCTCAGTAACACAGATCTCTGGCAACAAAACTACCAGACACTACAAAAACAGGCAAACAGATAGATTTCCTTGCCCCCTGCCTGGCAGTCGTCAGCTTCTGGACTTAGCAGCAGAGCAAAGAAATCCCAGTGGAATTTCACTCTCCAGAAGCCAGCAGCAAACTCGGTGTCCTTTTGAACAGATAAGCAACCGCCAGCCAGAAATTGAGATTTGCATTATTCAGGAAAACAAAGTCTTGTGTAACGCTGTTTCTCTGGGCTTCTGTCTGTGTAGTCTCTGCTCTCTTTCCTTTCTGCCTTGCGTGTGGCACCAGCTTCTGTGACTGTCTGTGTCAACACAGCCAACGTAAATACTGCTGCACACAGTGTCAACCGTCTAAATGCCTGTAAAACCCATCTGAATGGCAAATACAGACTTCTACATGATTTTCTGCCCAGTATCCCTACTATCGCAGGACAGGATATTTGATGAGGATAATGGTTTGGTTTACCTTAAAACAGGTATCACTACCTAGATACAGCAGCATTTACTTATTAGGTGTAGTTTATGTTCCTCATTTGGAAGTACTATAACAAAAAGATGCATTCAAATGGTCCTCCTATCTGAGCTGTGTCTCAGAAAGGCAAAATGCATCTGCTGAAGATATTTGCTGTGATTTTACTTCAAAACATGCATCTGCATGATGAGACTGAAGCCCAAGTACATTTGAAGGATATTTACTAAGTTTACTTGCCTGTAAAGAGCTGTAAGAGGGAATTGAGGTTAATTCTTATCAGTAGATAATAATGCATGCTTGTGCAGCCCTGGCAGACAATGTGACTACAGTATATCACATTAATGCAGTAAGATCTTCATTAAGGAAGAATTACTTTTACCCAGCACCCCTGAAACTTAAGATACACAAGCCTGACATAATCATTTATAACTGAGTCTGAACCTATAGGAAGCAGGGAAAATTCCCATCATCAAAATATTTTTTCTCTGCCAGCCTTGTACGTTCCTAGCAAAATGACAGATGAAAATAAGAGCTGGTTTGTCTTACCATATCTCAATGTCACACTCTGAATTGGAAGGAAGGAATATTATCTTCTCTTCACTTAAAGAAACCTTTCACCTACAAGGCATTTACCTTTTCCTGGATTACAAATTAAACTGCAAGCATATCTTAAGTTTGGAAGAAAAAGCTGCAAAAGATAGCAAGCCAAATTACAGACATGAGTTACTCTACAGAGTGCTTACATTTTCATAATGTCTCAGTAAGTTTTACTGAAATTTAAATTATATTAACATTCTTGACTAGACACACTAATTTTACATTCAATAAACGCACAGAACATGGACTTTCTGACAATTCAAACATTCATAGTACTATTTGCTGGGATGAAGTTCCATGCCAAAACTTGTTATTCATATTGAGGCTAAGCTCATTATGAGATGTTACACTCCTTTGAAGGTAACAGCTAAATAAAAAATATTTTAAATGGAACAAAAACGCAGGCTAACTTCCAACGCAGGGAACTGTTCCATTCACCAGATAACTAACACCTGCAGAGGAATGGTGTAAAGCAACACTTATTAAAGCGCTAAGATGTCAGACATCTGAAGATACCTTGCTTCCACTCCTCTGGCTTTGCCAGACCCGCAGAAGCGTTATAGCTTCAGTGAGGAAAGGGCTGGATCTGCTAACACCCTTCTCCGAGAATGTGAGTCACATTTTTGGTAAGCAAAAAGAACATTTCCTGAAAAGCAGAAAGCAAAGAAAGGAACTGGGTATTCTGACCGAAGCGTCAAACAGCGATTCAGGCTATGCTCCAGCTGAGAAGTCAGCTCCAGACAGAGTAGGAAGTCTCACGACTGTAATCGATGCAAACTGCACCTTCAGATGCTCACGTGTAGTACAGGACAAATGCACTAATAGTCACGATGAAGATCAAAACTATGTAGTTCAGTAAAATCAAGACTTAAAAGAACACTCTCAGCCCATTTTCCAGGTACAGCATGAAAGAATAAATGACATGCCAAAAATCACATCAGTACAGTGAGAAAAGCTCACTTTGAAGTCCTGCTCCACATGACTCTCTTTCACATGCTGACATTCAGTATGTAGAAACCTACAGGCAGTACAGTGCTTTGTTGACTTTTACAAACAGTCCTTTGCAAAGCTAGAATAAACATGGATGTCAGTGTCTTCCTTGATAAGAAAAAAGGAAGAAGTAATTCAGTTCATCGTGGTAAGCTACAGTTATACAAAAGTGTTTATATAAAGTAATGCTGATTTTTAGCTAAAAATGACCAACACTCTGGATAAAGTAAATGAAAGAACGAAAACTTTTTCCACATAACAACACAATAAGCATGTGAGTATTGGGGTTGGGGGCAGGGAGACAAGTGAGGCTATTAATACGCTATTGAAGAAAAGGTGCAGCTTTTGGTACTGTTTTTAGTTGCTTTGTTATGTTGTTATTGTGCTAATACTCACCGTATTAGGTACATATGGCAATCCATAAAATTTTTCCTGTGTTTCCTTTAAGATTTCTGTGGTTGATTTTTGTAGAGGATGTTTCCCATGGTAGATTTGGTCCAAGGAAGCATAGAAGACCTAAAGAGATAGAAAATGTTTGTCTTTGGCTTGGCATTTGACAATCAATCGAATAAATAAATAAAAACACAAAAGAAAGGGAGAGGAAGAATAGAGGGAGGGAAGAGTTTAAATCTATATGGTGTTGTAAATCTTCTATTTTTACGATACCATAGAAGGATAGAAATGGGTTTTTGCAGTACACCAGCCATCGCTATCATGGCCATTAATACATGTTTAGGTCACTGAGACTTAAGCCAAGCTGCTCCAGTGCAAGCTCAGCCTGAGCTCACACTGCAACAGTAAAATATTGCGGCACATAACTAAGGGCTGTTCATAGGCAATTTTTGTGCACAAGCATGTGAACTCTGGCAGTGCACAGATGCGTGACTGAACAACTGAGGTGCCTGGAGATCAGGAAAGCAGCACAATAGAAAGACTTTTCAGGTCAATTTAGCAAAGAAGAGCGTCTGGCACTTGAACAGCAAATATGAAATAAGATGCAAAGAAGACATTGCCAGGGCTCAATTGGTTCCATCACTGGAAAAAAATGAAGCTTTTTTTTTTTTTATGATGATGATTTCCTGTTGTATCGAAGTGCTGGAAAGACAGAAGAGGACACCCAGTGCTATGTAAAATGGTGTTTGAAGAAGCTTGGTGGATCCAGATACTTTAGCCAAAGTGTTCAGGTCAGGTTATCCTGTGGTAGACAGAATTCATACGAAAACTGACAGTAAGGAGCCTCCAAAAACTTTTGTGCAAGGGATGAAGCAAATAATTTGGCCAGAGATTTGCGCCCAGTCACACTCCCAGAGAAACTGCAATGCCTTTCCCAATGAGATAAACACATTGTTTGTCTAAGAAATTACAACCACAAAATGCAGACATTTTATGGAGAAAAGGTTACAGGGATGTTTTATGGGATCTGAAAAATACAACCCCCTCAAGCTTTGAAAAAGATTTATTGTGAAATTTGGGTACAAAACCTTTCCAAATTATTTCATAGTTTATTTCAGCTCAGCATAGTTTGGGGAGAGCTGGACACAACACGTGCTTAGACCAAAAATGTGAATGTTTCCGAAGGACCATATATATTCCTTCAGTTTGAATAACCCATCTTGATAAATCCATTGGTAGTGTTTTCAAGCAACAAGCATGAAAACTGATTTTCAAGAAAAAGTGAGGGTTCTAAAGTAAAGGGATGAAGAAACCCCAATATGCAGGAGCTAGTTCTGATTTTTCTGCATGCTTCCTACATGTCAATGAGAAGAGGTCAGTAAGACCTAAGCTCACATGGGTAAGTCATTATTGACATGTTCTGAGGATAATTTCATGAAAATACTGCACCAAGTGGCAAACAATGAGTACTCTTTTTTTTTTTTTTAATCAAACTTTGCAGGGGTGTTTTAATTTTTCCATTATATTGATAATACGAAAAACTAAAAATCTAAGGAAAAACCCATACTAACTCATAAAGACTACAATATTTTTACTTTTATCTTACAAGAGAATGAGGTTTGGTAATGCTTTTCCTTGGTCTTTTCACTGTCAGAGCTAGTCTTCAAAATCCTGGCACGCCTTTTTACTTTTTTAGACAACGTTTAACAAGAGTGACTGCACTTACAGCAGCAAGGGTGACAGAGTATGACCAACAGTAAGCACCATGAATGGGTCTGAAAATTACCTGAACTAGCAGTGCAATAAAATTCATTTTCTTCTGTCAGTCTAGGCTCTGCAGGAGCCGTTTCACACTGACTTCCCTCTCCTGTCCAAAAACCCAAACCAAATACCAGGAACTTCAGCATCTGATCACTGAATGTGGCATCCTGCTTCAGCCCAGCCTTGATCCTCTTTCTTCCAACTCCCTGCTTTGTTAGGACCTGTTTGCAGTTGCTCCTCTGTGCTCCACACAAGATGGAGTGAACTGTGCTGCACAAGACCTTCTCTAAAGTAAAATTTGGAGTCGAGTAGCTTGTGGTCAGAGAGCTGGAGCAAAAGCTCAACTCACAGCCAGGAAGTGGGGAAACAACAGCTGAAGGCCAGTGAAATGGTCTGCCTAAAGAACAATGCAGTAATAGAGAGCAAGGGAAATGAGTCATTAAAGCCAGCTATAAGCTTTCCCCCGATCCTGGCACATGTAAAGCGTGGGAAGCAAGCTATGAGCCAGGCCACCTGGAAAGCACAGTAAAAAAAATCCAGCCCCGAAAATAAACTTGGATGAACTTTATATCCAAAAGCATTCCCATCTATGAACCACAGTTGTGTGTGTTTATGCAGGCCTTTGAAATAGGAAGAGGAGACGCATCCCAGGTCCACAGGATTTTAGATGATGCCGCAGAGGAGCATGCTAACACTTAATATTAAGCAGCAGTTAGAAGACGACTTCTAATTTCAGTAAAAACCATTTCCCAAAAGACCTAGAAATATAAAAAGGCCATCAAGTAGTTGTCTCTCTACGTATAGCCTTTCCATTTCACAGTGACATTGCTATTTATCAGCTTCACTCGATTCTCCAGTTCCTTCTGACTCCCTGCCCACTCATTAGGATTAACATGTAAACAGTTCGGCATTTCCCACTGAAGTTACTGCTGACTTTCTGAAAGACTCTGGGACTTAATCTGCATGGCAAAAGCTTCATGAGAACATGGATGGATTCTCATCTCTTTCCTCTTGACTAACTGATTACATGATCTGGACAAAAATAGAGACAGAGCTATAATGAAAAACATAGTGTAATTTCTTATTTTCACATGCCAATAGATGTATTTTCTGACCAGATGACAAAAGAACCTTTAGGCATTTTCCTCACTGCTGAAAAAGAACTGTAAGCATTTTTATTTCTTTTGAAGGCCAGATACTGCGTATTATCTAGTCGTCAGTAAAGAACATGTTCTTTTCAAAGCCTGGAGAAAAGTTATAAAGAGTCACCATTCAGTCTTTTCAGACTGTACATTTAGTAGTACACGTGTGCTTGGGCACCTGCAGATCAAAATGTTTTTCATCAATGAACTATTATACTTTTGAATTACCATGAGTAACAATACAAACTTACACAAAAGAACATGTGAACTTTAGATCTGCGATGCAATCAAGTTCTCTGGGACATTTTTTCCTGAATTAATAAAGTAAGTGGCTTTGCCAGCCAGTGTCTTTCGAAATGAGTACACACTTCTGCAGGCATTTTAACTGGAATCTCCAAAAACATGGTACTGAAAGTCGAAAATGACTAATATTATTCAGTGTGGCATTGTGGTAGCTTGTCAGGGGTTGAGACCAGCTAAAGCTTAGTAACACGAGTGTAACTTGAGGACACACAGCCTGCTTAATCACTGAGTCATTGCCAGCACCAGCCAGTTATGAGGTGCTGCAGGAATCTGAGCCCACCAGAGCTGGCTATTCTCTCCCCACTTCTAAATCGATGGGGTCTGGAGTCACCCAGGGACAGAGCCAGGAGCTACCCCATGGGAGGTGAGGGAAGCATCTGAGGGTTAGCAGCTGGGGGTATGGCCCAGCCCAACCCATGAGACCACCACACTGACCCCTTTCTCAATGTCCTTCTGGAGCTCACCATCTCCCCTGCCACAGGACAGGAGCATTGTGTCACTTGATATCTACCTGTGACTCAGTGTTCTTGTTATACAAGCCCATTTAGTCCACACACAGTCAATATGGCCTCAAAACTTGACAGGATTACAGCAAATACATATTATAAGTTGAAAGGAAATCCATCAGATCTCTATAGAGCTGATATATGGACACAGAATAAAGAACAGGTGCATATGAAGGCACCTGACCATCACTGTGGTGGTTACTAGTCTGCACATTGTCAAATTATTCTGTGTTGGTGGACTTTGTGAATAGAGGTCATCAATTAAGCATCCTCAGTATACATTTTATTTTGATCCAGTGCTGTTTTCTTTGCCAAAAAAACTCTTACATTGATTAATGGTATTATTGACTATATTCTTTCTGAATTCTCATCTTTCTCTCTAGAAAGAGAACCTTTCAGAGCCAGAAGTGTCACACCTGCAGAGAGGGCTCAGTTGTTTTCATGTCACTGAAGTATTGCTTCAGGTTCATGCTGCCTGCACAGCCAACAGTGGCCAGCAAGGAGGACTGCAGCATTGAAAGCACATTTCACAAATCCGCTCAGTTTCACCACTGAAAGATACATGTATACACCACAAACAGTTTAAGCCTGGTTTTGATTAGTTTAACTGACATGTATACATTTACAGGTCCACACTCAAATATTCTGATTAGTTTTAAATCGCTATAAATTACTGCAGAGAGCAAACTGCAAATATTTAACTAAGTTTTTCTTTTAAATCAACTTCAGTTAACTAGTGCAACTCAAGTTTGTAGACAAGGTTACAAACATTCATGCACTTCTCAAACAGAAAAATTACAAGGAGTTGATTTTGAGAATTGCTTCTTTGCACATCTCAAAAATAATGAAAGCCCTTTATTAAGGTACGAGCAGAGTTACCTCACCTAAACACTAGGTCAACTGTAGCAAGAAAATTAAATGCTTCTGGCTTAAGGGAAAAGAAAAAAAAAAAAAAAAAGAAGAAGAAAACAGAATTACAAAAATCACACAACGGAAGCTTGAAGTATACCAAATGTAGCCAAACTCTCACTGTAAAAAAAAACTGGCTGACTGCTATGATGTTACTGATCACATTGGAGAATTACCATAGGAGGACTGAAAAAAATTAAATACTCATATAAGATAATAACCTAAATTCCTTTACTCCCTTTGAAGAAAAGCAATGCTGATAATTCATTTATGGGAACAACTGATCAATCACATCTGCCCACAGAAAATAAAGACTTACGAATTTAATTACTGCTCCCAACACTGAGAGAGAGAAATCATAGAGGCCAGAATGCAAAGACCGTACCTGGAGTTGCATATCAGCTGCAGCACACACCTTTTTGGACTCACACAGTCTTGACACCATGTTTTTTGGCAGTGGCTTTAAAAAAATAAAAAAGAATATATTTAGAGTTGTTACAAAATTGTTAGTAATGTGCTTACTATTAAAAAAGATGCAAAGAAAACAGACTCAGAGATACTAAAAACATCTTTGAAGAGCTTTGCATTCAGGAATTAGCAATGAAGAAGGAAATCTCATTTGCTAAAGCATTATGGCAGAAATTATCAGCCATAATTTACAAATTTACATAGCAATCAAGTCTCAGTGTTTGCTCTTCTATAAAAAGATTCTACACTCCCTTACGTACTTCTTAAAAATATATTATGACTATAATCTTACGACTATAATTAAAGAACAATAGATGGGGTAGCAAAAGTCCCCTCAGGTCATTTTAGTAAATGTCAAAAGTAGATATTACAACAGATTCTCCTGTTGGTCTTCAAGCACGGCTCATTTAGATTTACACAGATGCCCGTATAGCTGCCAGAGTTTTCATAACTTCAACTGGGGCAGCATCTGTCCTACCCTTACCCACATAATCCTGTTTGGTCATCCTGGACCGTCAGTGCCTACCCTTTGAAATTTTTAACAATGAGCTTATTCCACATCTACAGCAATAAAACTATCCATGCCAATACAGGCTGAAAGTCAGACAGTTTTCAAGTCATTAAGCAAACTCCTTTTGACTTTCTATCCAGATATCTACAAATACATCCGAAGACTGTTAATGACAGATTTTTAAGAATATCTGGATACGAATGCATGACCTTACACTTCTTCCACTGCTTCCTGAAGCTGTTCAATACATGTTCTTCCTAGTAAGCACATTCTTTTTTTTTTTTTTTTTTTTTTTGCCAGCAGTTTTATTAACCAAACACATTAAATATGGCTAAAATAACTGTGTTCTTGCTGAAATATTAAAAAAGTTATTACAAGTTGTATAATGTAATACAGATGCTTGGTATTATACTGAACTCTAAAAGCATACCTACACTTTTACAGTGTGTTGAAGTGTTTAAGAAATAATACATCAAAGTTTACAGATCTCGATGGCAGAGCTGTATGTTTAGATGCTGTGCAAACGATATGACTTCAAGACAAACAACGCTAATGTTCACAGAATAAAAACCTAACTCCAGGGAAGTTACATGTAAGTGAGGAAAATGTTATCGATTAACTCTGTGGAATCTGGAAGTCGAAGGAGATAAGAAAAACTCTCAAGTTGCACAGCTGTTTTATGCAGTAGCTTGCCAAGGCTTGTAACCTCTTCTCCAAGACAAATGTTAGCTGGGTCAAGAATGGGATAGAACAACACCCACTATTTTGCCTGTCATAAATGTGTGCAGCTGTTAAATTTCAACACAGAGAAACGAACCAATGAACGTAAAGTCTACCCTACCGTGTATCCCTGTTAGGCCAGTATTTACCCTTCCCAAATATAAAAATTGTCTTTCAAATTACATGATGATTTTGGACTACTAAAGTAAGAGTAAATGAGCAGTTCTCCATAGTAATAAAGATGTTAGTGGCTGATTACCTTGAGGTTCCATACTGGCCTTAGCATTGTTCCAAAAAGTGTTTAATTATGCAGAAAAGTTCTAAGAGCAAGAAGTAAAATAGAAAAAACATTAGAAATGGTAAAAAGTATGTTGGCTGGGCAATTCTTCTCCTGGTTCTATGAACATGTCTGGTTTTATCCTCTTACACAGGCTTACACAGGCTGAGTGAGGCACGTACTTCATCTTGAAGCTAAGGCACATGTGGGTTTGCAATAACAGCCTCAGCTCAGGGAGAAAACAGTGTGTAAGGAAACCTATGCAGTTTTGAACATATTTTGTTGTTAAACATTGAACCTATCAACAAGTTTTGGCAGCTTTCTGGATGCTTTCATCTCCTAGTGAATCAGTACAGTGTGGAGTTAAACAAAACTCATTTCTTTGAGAGGCACTTGTATTCTGGACAGTGAAGCTGGAAAAAAATTGTATGGGAATTTGTAGATTGTGACTTCTCAGTGTGAAAAAGCTGAACTTCCAAAAGCTTGGCAATAGCAAGCATGTGTATTTTACACAGTTATAATTTAAGAGTGTTAAAGCCAAGAGCAATCCTACCAGTAAGGTCAAACCAACTCTTTCAACATAATGGATTTTCAACATTATATTTCTGCTATATTAAATAATGGTAAGAGGAAGCTAAGTGTACAGGCTTTCAGCTAGTACATAAAATAAACAGAACACAAAAACACTCAGACTTCGCTAGTTGGCATTTTGGTAAACCACAATCCCACAGATCCTCACTGAATTGGGAAATTCAAGTTCGCAGTTCACTGGGGCACAGAGCAGCAAGGTTCGGCGGGGTGGACAAATGCTGCATGCTCCCTGGGAGAGCCAGGCACACCCAGCTCGAATTCTCAGTTCAGACCTGAGAATTTCTTACATGCTCTGCACACCCAAAAAAAAAAAAATATAGTAATTCACTGTACTGTACTGCAAATAGCTGACCTCAAGCCAGGGAAGACTGCTGAAAAGGCAGCCTCTGCATTTACCCATTTCTTCCTTGTCTTCTGCTTGTAAGCAACTACCATGTTCTAGACTGAAGTCCTGAGGGGAGACACAGAAATGATCTTTAATGATTTCAGGGTCCTAACTGAAAGGAATGCTCAAAGCTGCCCAGATGTCTGTGCGTTGGAGATGGCTTAGCAGCACCTGCGAGAGACCAACTAAAACACAGGTAATACCAAGAGGCTCCAGGAAACCTTCAATCTTTATTTCAGCCATATGAATACCAAACAAACAACACAGAATCACAGACCCACAAAGGTTGGAAAAGCCCTCCAAGATCACCTGGTCCAACCATCGTCCTACCACCACTTACCACCCACTAACCCATGTCCCCAAGCACAGCGTCCAACCTCTCCTTGAACACCCCCAGGGACGGTGACTCCACCACCTCCCTGGGCAACCCGTCCCAGTGCCTGACTGTTCTTTTCTGAGCAGAAACGTCTCCTCATTTCCAACCTGAACCTCCCCTGCTGCAACTTGAGGCCATTCCCCCTAGTCCTATCACTCTTTACCTGTGAGAAGAGAGAACATAGATCTGCTCTGTCCTGCAGATCAAGCTCTGCAACCTCAGCAGATTAAAATTAACGGTAAATAACAAATAACTCTTGACAATAACTACAAAAAAAAAGGACATGAGAAAGATACCAATTTTCTTTCATTGAAATCAAATAGTGCTAAAGATATAAATGAAAGATATAATTTTTTTTTGTTTAAGTCAATCAGTGCTAATGATCTGGTGTAAAGTTTAAGGTCTGATCATACTTCACAATTCAAGCAGAATTTGACACCAGAAAAAATAGTAGCAAAAATTAAATTGAAAGAAATCCTCCAAAACTTATTCCTCCAAAATCTACAGGATTTTAAAATTCAAGATCTCAAGGAATGCCAGAGCGTCAGGCATACAGACACTCTGACATCTTGAATGTACTAATGAAGATGTACTCTTCTAGCCAACAGAAACTATTTCTCCTTATTGTTACAACTGAGTGAAGAAAAAAGGCATCAGTGGTATTATTTCATCCATCCTGAAAGATGAGTTATCTGATAAAATCAGGCTGTCATCCTCCTTCTGAAAGGAAAGCTTCACAGAAGTTTGGCTAAAACTATTTTAATTGAATAACCATTCCATTTTAAAAATTTAAACATTACATGCTTTACTTTGGGTTCCATTTTTCCATCTTTTTATACTAAGTAACCTTAAGACCTTGGCATGAATTTTTCAGCCTGTTTGCCATGGTGGCTAAAGAACAAAATTCCCTGTGTTCTGAATTCTCAAAGCATACTTAACTCCTTACTGCTGTGTAGTAACGGGGACATGTTAAGACTATTTACTATCTGTGGGCTTATTCTTGTAATCATGCTAATACAATGCAGCCTTTGTAATTCCATCTCTGTGAAAAATGAAGTCGGTTCAAATTTGAACAGCTGAAATACTGGCCTTTGTTCAAGAGAGCCTCCAAAGACACACAAGCTTAAAATGATTTAGCGCAACAGACCTACCACATATCTGCATTTAACAAACAAAATTGAACAAACACAGTGGTAACGAATGGTACGCGTTCACCAGATTGTCTGCGGCACATTGTTCCAACCTCCTTCTGGTGTTGCTTGACTTCATGAGCTTACCCAAGTAATCTGACTTGAGTAACCAATTAACACAGACCTCTCTATTCACTCTTTTTTTTCCTCGAGGATTTTTCACTTTGAGTTATCTTTAACATGAAGGGAAAATTAGATTTGCTACTTTCTTGGAAGAAGTGTTGCAGTGCTGGACAGGTTTTTGAACCAGATTCACAAGACCTGCTCCTGCTCTTCCTGCCAGAAGAACTTGCAAGCTTCTGAGGTCCACAGTACGCAGCAGCAGCAGAGCTATCCAGAATGCACAGAAAGTAGACAGGCTTTCTATAAACTTCAACATATTTTGGATCAGATCCTCGTGATCCGCATCTGTACACATAATGCATTAACATCTTTGAAAGCCTACCCAACACATCTTTTTTTTTTCTGCAATGCTACTTAAACAGTTTTCAACAGTTCATCTGTTTTTACAATCAAAACAGCACGTCTTTCCCTGCCTCCTTCCCTAAGCACAAGCACCGATCCTCTGTAAGGACTGCAGCTCAGAACCACTCCTTCTACAATTTGCTTTTATGGCAAAGGCAATCAGAAGCTGTGGCTACACTAGAAAGTATTTCTGACATATTTAGTAGGGGTGTTAAAAATGACACCACCTAATTCACTATGTATATGCAAAAATTACAGCACAGATGCAGCAAGAATCCTTTTTCGAATTGCCCACGATGCTTCCTCGACAAGCTAGGTCAGTAAGAAAACCTCTTTTGTCAACATCCAGAAGAGATTTGTTGTTGTTGTTTCTTGCACAGAAAAGCTCAGCCTCTTTATTCATAGGAAAAGTTCTCATACAGAAGAACATTTGGATGAAATGGCTTTACAAGTTCCACATTTTAACTCTTCCACCCACCCTCCTTACTCCTACTTGAAAAGTGGGTGAAGTGGACTCACTTTTCTTTCAAAAAAACTAAAAAACTAGATAAAAAGATGCTGATTAACATTTCCATTTGCACACACACAAAAAAAAAATCAGTCTGGGAATGAACACAGGAAAAGTAAGGCCCACAAGGATTTCTGTGAAGTTGCAAATTTAAGAGAGCAGGGATTGTCTGTTCAAAGTACTTTGAAAGATAGACACAACAGATAAAAGTAATTGCTGTAACAATCACTGAATTTCAAGAACAGAAAAATGACTTCAATCTGTTTGTATTTAAATGACAGATACAGAAATCTGGTATCAAATTCTTTTAACTAGCTTAGATGACCAACATAAGCAAAAGCAGATTTATATATGTTGGATAATGGTTTAAAAATACAATCTAAATTAAAAAAAAAAAAAAAAGCAATTAAATAGAAGCAGTCTAAAGCCCTCAAAAGCCACACAGCACTTTCAGACTCTTGTCCTCATCTTCCAGCGTAATCCATTCTTGTACCCCTTCAAGACTCAATTTCTACATTAAACTTCCGAAAGGGCAAGATTTCACCAGCAATAAATATAAGATTTTTTTCTGGAAATGCCAAATGGTACACAGGGCCTGGTTCTATGATTATAAACTGCAACTAAACATGGTTTAGATTTGTTAAGCCATTTTGAAAATACAAAGCCATAAATAATGTTTCACAAATCTCTTTCAGATGTTTTAGTCAAGCTCATTCTCTGAACTCGTATGCAATCAGATTAACTCCACAATGTTTAAACACTACTTGAACTTTATAAAGAACACTAGAAAGCAGTAACTTGGTGTGTGGATTCAAACATACAAATGGTGAATGCTTTTGAACAGAGTACTTTCAACCTGTGGGTTTCAAGGAGACTTTCCTAGTGTTCTGCAGAATTCATTGCTCTGTAAAAAAAAAGCAGATTTACAGAGCAGGTTTCTCAAATAATATCTATTAAAATAGACATTATGCAACCTATTTTTCTAACTAACTCTTACAGTGGAGGCAAACATAATTCCACTTCCATAATACTGACACACATGGAATGCTTACTATTGGATAAAAAGTTGAAATGAAGTGTAACACTATACAATTTAAAAGGCTCTCTTGGTTTTGCATTGATAGCTAGTGTATTCTTCAACCATCACATTTGAGTATATTTGCACCACTGAGATTTGCCTCAATCAAAAGCACTGGAAAAAGATCTTTGGTTATTGTTTACTGATTTGCATCTTTGAAATGTCTGTACAAATATAAATCACGTTATGCTGTCATGCATAAATAATTAAGCAACCATCTAAAATCACCTTGTTGCAGACAAATGTTTTCTAAATTTCCTATAGAAAGTAAACCCTCGCATTAGACTAGCACAGAATAAATTTATGTAAAAAGGGATCAGAGTTTTAATGCAGAGATTCATGACTGCCAAAATCTACATATCTAATATCCTAAATAAAGCAGTACCCTCTTCATCACTAAACATTTCAGTCACTACCATACACTGTGTTAAAAATGGGAGTTTTTAAATGCTGCAGATCATTTCCATGTCTTGGTACCTGAGCTTTATTTTAAAACACAGTTTAGAGAGTTCGATGTGGAACGCCTACTTCAGTCATAACTTACATCTAATTAAACTAAAGCAAGATACAAACCTTCACCTACTACCCTAAGTTTGTGTAGTGTAGAAGCTACACAACCTTTGTAAGAAAAAAGAAGGTTGACAGAATTAAACATGTCACTAGAACTTCAGCTATTAGGATCTGCTATTATTTTACAAATTACATTTGTCTTTCCTGCCATGAGAACAGTATTTTTTCTGAGTAAGTAAAATTATAATATTTGATTAGTTTATAATTTGTTTTTCTTTCTATCTTAACAGTACTAACACATGAAAATGTGATTCTTCTCTTGCACGCGTTTATTCCTATTTTCCATATTTCAGACATTAATTTTCCCTACCTGTCCAGTTTTATAATGCCTTGCAAACTGGTTAACCACTCGATAGTCATTTGCAAAGTACTCCATCAGAATTGAGGGAACTTCGGCAAAATCGGTAGAACATCTGGTTCCTAAAGGTAGAATAAGTGAACACATTAGCATTTGCCATTTCCATTAACACAAATAGTTAACTCTTCCCAAGAGGTTTTGCAACTTTCAGTTTGGACTTTTGGTGAACTTTAATGTTCTTTCATTTATTAAGTCAATATTTTATTTCTATAACATTATTGTACATATTGCCAGAAAAGCTTCATTATAATCCTACACATTTTACTATAAATCACAAAGTAAAACAAAATATTTGAACAGCTGGGTGAGGCACCTTATAAAGCGCTGGATCACACCCTTTTTAAACTAAACCAGACTGCAGCCAAACTGGCCCTACATGAAACACCAAATCTATTTAAGTGTCCTAAACCTAAATCAAACTACAATGTAAATAAAACTCTGCCTTAATCCCATTCACAGTTACAATTTTTGCCTTCCATCTGTTTACTGAGCTTACTTATGCTTTATATTAGCCTCACTTTACAATACAAAGTCATTCATCCAAGGAAAACTCGTGCAGATTGAAGACACGTCCTGCAGTGAGGTAATACCTCTGCAGTTAGGATCTTCAAAAAGCACTCTCCCCAAAACCTTATTTACTCTAATCTTTATCAGCACCTTACACCAGGAAAGTTATTAAGAAGTGTAACACATCACCAAACCAAAGCTGTATTTTTAATTTCTGTATTAAATTTAGGGAAGTACAAATCTGTTCTAATAACAAACCCACTGGGTCATCACATCTATCCCTGTCTGCCAGAGGCAACGTCAACATTTAAAACTAGTCTTAAATGTAAAGTATTTAATTTCTGCTATTCTTTCTTGGAGACTCTTTTTGAAAAATCACTCCTTTGGTCTTTACCAATCTTTCTTTAAGTTTTAATTGAATTCACCATCTGTTTATGTTTTCAGACCCCATGTTCTTTAGTATTAATAGCATTTTGCAGACTATCATTACTTGCTAAATTGACAGAAACTATATTCTCTCTCAGCCATCATTATCCAAAGGAAAACAAAGCCTAAAAGAGTATCCATTGACCTGCAGCTCTTCTCTGTATTTGCTTCAGTTTGAATTCACCTTTAGACCAGAGATATGAAACTATACCCCAGTGCTGCATGAGGTTCACCCATAACTTTCTTAAATCATTCTAATACTTAATTCCATTAGAAAACACCTCTGACACAATTTCAGCGCCCATTTATCCCTTTCACAGACACAGCAGCTACTCATAGTTCTCCATTAACACATACAAATGTTTTTCTGTTCCTCTACCACTGTCGAAATATCCATTTGATAGCAGAAATTCTCCTTGAACTCTTTAAATGCATGACCTGCATTGTGTAGATGTGAATTAGAATTTACTTCTAGCAGTGTGGTATTCAGCCTTCCAGCTCTTGTTGTACAATAACCCCATCATTCCTTTGTGCCATTATATTTCATTAATACTGGCTTTTATTTGTTTGAAAATCATTAATAAAAAGCCTAAACCAAGGCCGGTCCCAAGACAAATGCCTACAAAACACCCTAATGCCTCTCTAGCCTGTATGCTTTCTCTTAATAAAATGATAGAATATTTGCAGTAGCCATTAAAGAGAATTAGATTATCTGAAGGTCGGAAAGGTAAAAGGTTGAGCAGTTATCTGGGATAACTGAGTTCTGCTGTGAAACAACTGTAGGTATTCTCTACTGCATGATAAAATTAAAATGGAATAGAAGCAGGGTTAAAAAAAATCTTGAACACACATACATTAAACAAATGATAAATTAATGTAGTAAAATGACAGATTATCTTAAAAGAAAGCACATCTTAAATCCTAAATGTACAATATCGTGCAAGTTTGGGGCCCATTACTGGCAGAGAGGGTTCCTGTATATTTGGGAATGTTAATCAGAAAAGGCAGGGAGGAGTAAGAAAGGTGTAAAATACTCAGCGCATCACTGCTGGAATTTTGTTCTCACAACAGCCTGTAATCATCTTGTATCCACCCTGTGCCACACTAGTGCCTCCTCTGGGATGAGCCATTTGATTGTCACACATTCCAATCCCTAAAAAATTGTACTCTGGAGAAACAACACAACTGACCTCTGATGCTGCTTTTGCAATGCTAGCTCTGCACTGAAGTCCCCTAGGAAGCAGGACTGCCTCAGGCAACACTGAAACCCTACACAGGGGCTCATGGAAAGTCTGAGCCTCAAAATGAGCCATTTCCTGCCCCTTCAAGACTTCTTGACATGGTTACGCATGCGATTCACCACAAGAACCCTACCAAAGCAGCTACTTGGGGCATGTATGTACCCCTGGAGAGCAGCAAGAGTGAGGCCATGTGTGTGGAAGGGGTGGGGAGAGCAATTAACTGCTTCAAGGCTTCCTATTCAGAGCTTACAATGAAAGAGCATATACAGTGTTTATTTGTCTTCACAACGTCCAGTAATAACATACTTACAAACAGCTTGGCCTATTTTAGTTTTAACTGGAAGATTTAAGAAAGGTTACTTTGTCTTTAGGTGCAAAGTATCTGATAACACAGGACTCTAACACAGATTGCCCTTAGTTCCACTTATGTAATATAAAAAAGGTAAAACATAAAATAATGCTTCAAACAAGGCACCTACCATTTCCTTTTTTTTTTTTAAATATATAAATGAATAAATAAATGTCTACTGCAAGTATTTGATTTCCAGCATACTACTACAGAAGAAGATATACCAGGCTGTCTGCAGATAAGAAAAGGAGCATACCAAGCAGCTTTAGCAAGTACAGCTCTTTAACCCATCTGCCACAACTGCAGGAGAAGGGGCAGTAGCCTGCTAGCTGCCAGCCAAATCATTTCCAACCCAGAATTCATTGTACTTTTACACTAGGTACAAGTTTAGTTCAACTTATTTTCAATTTTCTAATTATTCCATTCTTATAAACTCTACATAAGGCGAACATGCAGGAGTGCATCACACCATCACAAAAACATGATTAGCCAAACAGACAGAAAAAATACAAATGCCTAAATCTGACCAGGAAAGGAAGAATATTCAAGTGTTGTTTTGTTTAGATAATCTGTGGGGAACTGATAATGTATTTTCAATAATCAAAGATGTCGAAGTACCAACATGACTCGGGAATTTCTGGATCATCCTTTTGTTTTGTTTGTTTAATTTACTCTCTTCCTCCAGAAATTAAACATTTAACTACAGCAAAAGATCACTCTACCAAATTTCTTACCAGTGACATGTTGGTACCGAGTTCGTCCCAGCATAGAATGCATGGCATGTCCCATTTCATGGAAGAGATTCTCCATCATGCCAGGACTTAGCAGCGTTGGTGCATTCCTTGTTGAAGGGGGCAGGCTAAGCATGAGAACAACTACGGGCAGCTGGTACTCTCCGTTTTCCTTTAGCCTGCCTCCACGAACTGTAAAGTGACAATCCTTTTGGAGGTAAAAGGAAACATATGGACAGCCAATGTCATTATGTCAATGATACTAAAACACCGATTGAAGTATTAAATTAGAATTAAACTATTAAATCAAACCTAAACATTTACTTAATTATATAAGTTGAATTCAATGATTGTTAAGGAGTTCTTCAATAGCAGTATATAGTTTTGACCTCAAACTTTCATTACGTTCCTCCACCTTCAATATTTACTTCATATTCATAAGGAAACTACATTATTCCATACAGAAAAGATTGAGCTTCTTTTAGAAATCAAAATTTAATATTTTTGTTTTAGAATTATCAAACCCTCTCAATTTTCCTAAAAAATTATCTTTAACTCAAATAACATTATATATATATATATACATATATTATATATAAATTATGGACTTGGCACATCAGTGAAGTTTGTTCCTCATTCTTCAGCAGTAGCTTCTTTATAAAACATGCTACACAGCATTCACAGTGTATCATGAAATATGAGCAAAACAGAGTATGCTTAGAAAAATACATTAAACTAATGCAGATTTAAAGTTTCTCCACTTACCACCTCACTCAAGGTGGTAATTTGCTGATGCTTCTACAGAAGTGGTCTTTGTATTGCATTGTGTATTTAATACACTGACACAAGACACAGTCAGCAAGCTTCAACAGTTGGAATCACGTAGAGTTTTAAGTAGAATTTTGAATAAGAATTAGCAGTCATTATGAGCTTTCACCTTTAGAAGCTATTAAAATTTCAAGTTGTTTTTATTACTAAATATTAAGCCAGAAAATAGACATTTGAAAATCTACCATTTTTCTAAGCAGAGTTCTCAGAGATCCATAGTACCTGTCATTCTGTAGTACCGAGAGTCTGAGTTCAGCCTATCAGGAGATGTTTTTCAAATGAAGAGTTACTCACAAAAATATTTTACCTATAACCACATTTCAAGTTAGAGACTTTCCATATTTAAATTTATTTATTTCAAGTCCAGATATCTTTTATTAAATTCACATTGAACACAATGGCCCTAGCGCTGTCGTCACTGCTCAAACCCACACTGAAATCAAATCATAAATGTTACCTGATGTGGTTTATCAGGTCGTTGAAAGAAGTCACAGTAGATGTACCCTAGCAAACCTTCAGTTTCATGAACAACAGCCTGAAGAAAAAAAGAAGTATTATTTCCACCATGAAAGCACTGATTTGTGAATTGAAGACATAGTATTCTAATCCAAAGGTTTGTAATTTATAAATGAAAATAAACCAGGAATAATCCACGTCAAAGTTGTTGGCAATGTTAGTTGGAAAAATATATACAAAAGATTTAAAGCTTGTCCTTCCAACTGCAGACATTTCTGCATCTCACTCAAAACTATGTAGTCAGAGTTAGTATTAACAGTACCACTGTCTGTAGCCCCTAAATGACTTCTGAGAAGCTAACAGTGACAGAATTTGATTTATCATGGAAATAAAAATAGGAGACAGTACTTATAACTTGACCCACAGGATATAAAGAACTGCAGTTCTCTGAGGCTAGCGGTGGAAGAGGAGTGAAGATCTGGTTGTCTACACATGGAGTGAGGATAACAAAAGAACCTGGGAATGAGATGAATAAACTATTGCCCAAGTTTTTATTTCTACCCTCCATTAAGAAGAGGGCAGAAAAAATAAAGAGGTAAACATGAATCTAAAAGTAAAAGTGACATAGGAATAAACATTAGAAACAGACAAATAACTGCTAGCATACACACCTACAGCATTCTAGTTACAAACAGTTGCCTACAAATCATAACTGAAAAAAATAGAAGGGTGCATTCAGAGACCACGTGAAAGGCACAACAGTAACCTCTGAACAGAGAAACTGATTCTGATTCAGGCACCCTTTGCACAGAGACAAATTTTAAAGGCCATTAAACACCAGCCATATAAAAGGTACTTGGAGCATGAAGCCCTTGAGTCCTAGTTTCAACTAAAATTAGACAGAGATTGTATACTTCTGATAGGTACCCAATTAATTTAAGAAATGATTCATGGCTCTTAAAGGAACATACAATTTTGTCTGACTTCCCTTTGTCATTGCAGATAGAACAAGAACACTTACCAACTTTCGAACATCTTCAGACCAAACTTCTCCTCTCTGTGTTTGTTCAGCGTACAGGGAGATTCCCAGGAGCTGACTGAACAAAGAGTTCAAGCCTTCCATGCAGGCCCCAAGAGAAAAAAACGGACAGTACAAGCCAGGATCAATGTTGTACCTAAGAACATAACAGAAACCCAAACCAGTCAGTTCCAGTCATTTAACCGAGGTACTTGAACTGCAGTCTTTACCTCCAAGTCATAGGATGTGACAAATGGACCAGATAAACCTAACAAGGGTCTTATTGAGCATGCCTGGCTTTATTTTTCAACCAGTGAAACTAAGTCACAGACTAGCTATGGCACAGTGCTTCACAATTAACCTTTATATATATATTCAGTTTTAGTTTTGGATACCAAATTCAGCAGATGCTGGCTATGATATTCAGAGATGTGGAGAACACACAGCTCAGACTGACCATGACCACCGTTATGGGTGGCCAGGCTGGACTTTCTGAGGGCCAGTGGCCTGCCCTGGATCAAGTGCCATTCTCATGCCAAGGCTGTGCCACATGACTGACCAGAAAATGGAGCTGGCCTTGGCTGTGGAGAAGGTCAAGCCCTCAGCTAGGACAGAAAAGCAACCAGAAAGCGCTGGTAACTTGTCTTTCTTGTCTTGTCTTTCCCTGGAGGAACATCACAAAGACTGTCACCTCCAACGTATGGATCACACCTCAAGCTCCAGGGACTTTCTGAACCATGTAGAAACTATCTTACAACTTTAAGCCATGTGAAGATTTTGCTATTTGACTTGGAGTTCAAACCTGGCCAAGCTTCCTGTGGCTAACATCAAGCAACTCGGTATTTTCAGGACTCTGTAGCACAGAAAACACACGCTGGGAGAAGACACCATGTGTCTGCATGCACACACATAAAGGAAGAAAGAATGAAAAGCAACTACAGAAGTAGCTTAGAGGTGTATGCAGCCCATGCTTAGGCACAAACATCCTGAGATTCTGACCCTAAAAAGTAAGCAACCTGCGAATGCATCAGGCAAAGGAATGCTTTGCAAACTTAGACCTACACAAACTGCTCAGAGCTATTTGGAAACTGTAGCAAAATCAGAACAAGAAACTGCTTGTGGGTACGCATGTACCCTAAAAAATGTTCTTCTTCTCTTGATGTATATACAAAGTCCAAGTCTTACTATGTTTTCGGGGGTCTCAGAGTAAAAATTGTTGTCCTAGCTCTGGAGAATCACAGTCCCTCCTTATCTCCTTTCTTCTTTCATGCTCTAATGCTTGTGCTTCTAAATGGCATGGTAATTAGCCATTGAAACTTAAACATGCATCAGCTGGGCTACAATAGCTGAACACCAAACATTAAAACCACGCTATTTTAAGGCCTATGATCAAAAGGCTTCATCAGAGAAAAGCTGTGAAAGAGTCAGCCAGTCCCTACCCACTTACTTACCCTTCCTCCCCTGCCCACAAAAGAAAAGGGCTGAGAACGAAGCCCATCCATTTGGGATGCTGCCTCTGCCAACGTGCTGCAGCTCCCGCTCAGGATGCAGCTGCACTGCGCCGCCGTGCACAGCAGGGTGGGATTAGCTCCCTAAACCACTGCTCTCGTTCTTGAACCTATCACTGTGTTTTCTTTTATCTCCCACCCTCCTTTACATTACCTTTATCGCATGTTCTAGCAGTATTTTGCAGCTACTATGGCAACATCTGTTGAAAATACAGGTATGTTGAAGTTACAAGATTTTGTATATTTTCACACTGCAAGTGCAGGAAGCTAAAGCCTATGTATTTCATTCTAATTTTAATAATATCAGGACAAATAAAATAAAGCAGACTTCGACTCTACCATAGTGACATAACTTCTTCAAGATGTATACCAACACTTAAATACACACTGTACGCTGTAGCACAAACAGTTTTCCTCCTTACTCAAGGAAGAGTCATTACACCAAAAGAACAAAAATAAGCATAATATCAATCACATTAAGTTAGATAAAAAGACTAGAAGAACACCTCTAAAAGAAAGCAGAATAGAGGAGTTCATTTTCCTGTAATAAGCCACAGAAATGTAAAGTACAAAAGACACTGCTTTACATACACAGCCGCCCCAGAAGCACAGAATTACAGTGTGTGTGTTGAATATCCTGGGATTTTTAATCTGGGGATTCCTGAGAACTGCAGCTCCTTCAACAGAGGCACTTTTTGAAAAGCTGTACTGGAGAAATCTCAAACGTCTCCAGAACTTTTAAAGCATCTCCCAGTGATCACCTTCTGTTACTGTGAAAACTTAAAAGCATCACTAAGTGCTGCAGCCCTCATCTCAATCTGCTCTGAAGCTTTCCCTGCATACAGACGACAAGATCTGTTAAAATGATCTTTTTTTAAAAAGAAAAAAGAAAAAGAAAAAAAGAAAAGGAAAAGTAACACCTCCATAATAGTTTAGGACTGTTCCTGTCACATTACTTTAAAATCTTACACCATCACCCTAATCTGAGTTTCTCATTTGTAATTCAAATAATTGCTTCTGCAACTAGAGGCTGACCATACATGAAAAGTTTGCTATAAAAGTATTGTTTTGATAAAAGTTTACTGTAATGTGAAGCAGGATTTCTCACATACACCCCTCCAAGGTGACATTATCCTCACTTTACAACTTTTATTTCAAGTTAAATTAAGGATGAAATAATAGGCAATGATACTCCTTTTGTATGACTTTAAAAATTACACACAAAGACCAAGCTGTACACCACCTTTAGCCCTCATTTCAGCCTGGAGTTGAGTAGTAATGAGATCGAGATCTCGACAGAGCTAATTGCAATGAGCAGGATTTATTCCTTCTGGCTCTGTGCCAGTCCTGCTCATCCTGCACTGCAGAGCTGTCCAAATTTCTCCGTACTTTGTTTTCGGTTCCAGGAAGGTTCATTAATCCAGGTGCAGCACAAGGCGCAGCAATCACAATGTAGCACTATTTGAGAACCAGGGGAGCAATACAGACGTGCTGAAGTGGTTTCACACGGAGGTTGCCGGAGGGCTTTTTTGCAGAGCTCATTTCCATCAGCCCTACCAGAGCTATGCTGACTCTGCAAAACCCATCTCGGAGCTTCACATCCTCCTCCCCTAGGCATCCAATATCATCCAGGGTTTCCCTGTCATTTCCTTCCTGTCAACTTGGAGAAGAAAGCTGACTGAATTAAAAACTTGAATAAAGAAACCATACGATGAAATTCTAAAAGCATGCAACTCAAGAAATCAATATTTAACTCCACCAGCATCTCACAGACATAGCAAACCAACACATTTTCACAGCTCAGGAAATTTGAACATATAATCTCTACCACTGATTCCAGGTGCAGGAAAATAGGGTGTGACAATGTTCAGAAAATCAAGAACAGCGCCTTTGAAAAAAAGATTTACAAAATTAAGCCATATTTACAAAGAAATCTCTGAAGAGCAGAAATAGCTTCTGATAGAGTGGCTAATTCTACAAACTAATTCCAGGCATATGAAGGACAAGAAAATCATCAGGAATAGTCAGCATGGATTCACCAAAGGGAAGCCACGTTTGACAAAACCAAGGAGCTTCTACAATGAAATGGCTGGCATGTGAAATGAGGGGAGAGCAGTGGGTATTGTCTACCTAGAATTCAGTAAGGTTTTTGACACCGTCTCCCATGAAATCCTCATAGAGATGCTGGTGATGTATGGGTTGGATGGGCAGACAGTGAGGGGTGGATAGAAAACTGGCTGAATGGCCAAGCCCAGAAGATGCAAAGTCTTGCTGGAAATAAGCATTTTGTGGAGTACCCCAGGAGTCAGTACAGGGTCCAATCCTGCTTAACACCGTCATTAATGACCTGGATGAAAGGGGAGGGTGTACACTCTTATCAATGTCTATAAATATCTAAAGTGAAATTGCAAAGAGGACAGAGACAGGCTCTTTCTTGTGGCAACCAGTGACAGGACGAGGCAATGGGCACAAAACAAAACACAGGAGGCTCTGACTGAACATCGGGAAACACTGAAAATTCAGGCACTTTTTTCATGTGCAGGTGACTGGGCACTGGCACAGGTTGCCCAGAGAGGCTGTGAAGTCTCTCTTCTTGGAGATTTTCAAAAGTTGCCTTTACATGGTCTTGGGCGGCCTGTTCTGTGTGGTCCTGCTTGAGCAGGGGTTGGGAAGAGGTCATATGGAGCTTAGGAGCAAGAAGTACGAAACTGCTGAGTGAGATAGATTTCAGTTTAATCAGAGAAGATGAGTTTCATACTAACTGCAAAAGATTAACATGTTCAACTGAAATGCTGGATTAACATGCGGTTGCTGAGGGGTGAAGGGGAAACATACTCTGAAAGTATTTAATGTTTTGTTTTTTTTTCTGTCAAAGAAACTCTTGCTGATACATAAAAGCAGATATATACTAGCAGGAGAAAGCAGTGATGTTTCTTCATGGAAAGAAGAGCTAACACGGAGATATTATGAGAAGACAAGTGTCTATTTATTCCTCATTCTTATAATTCCATGAACATATCAACTGTCCCCATGAACTCACCTCATGATGAAGAGGAAGGGAAGGAGGCTTTCTGACCGGTATTTTGTAATACACTGTCACTATCTAAAGTGGGGAGAGAAATCAGCCTGTAAAAATTTTGCCTTTTGGAAAAAGCATAATACTTATCCACCCACACATAAAAATAGCACTAACAGACTACATTGGCTTGAGGCAGACTTCCCAGGGGAAATAGTCCCCTACCCTGGCTAACGTTTGAAGATGTCACAATCTAACATTTCGAGTACAATGAGGATCTGATTAAACAACCTCTTTAATAAAAGCTACACAAAGTTACTATCAGTCACTTCTGATAGAACACTGTCAGGATCAAACATACCACACATCTAATGAAATATGTATGTTGTCCTTCTTGCCAATGGAAAATTGCAAAAAAAAATCTTTGAAAAAACATTTTTAATGTGGAATGCCAAAAAAATTGTTTCTGGTTCTGTTCCTATTTATTTCTCCATTTCTGCCTGCCCTGCTACACCAATGCACAAACAAAGATCAAAGATGAAGATTGTAAAATCCTCACATAGCACTAGTGTCCTATGACACAAGTCTGACACTTAAATGAATTTGGGACAATCCTGACAGCAGTCACTGGCAACTATCCTGCCTCAAGTTATCTTACAGTCATAGTTTGGTTCTGTTTGGGGTCTTTGTTTGTGGTTGTTTTTTTTTTTTTGCTTGTCACTGCAATGTCACAGGAGTTCACAGAATCATAGAAAATCCTGAGCTGGAATGGACCCACGAGGATTGTCAAGTCCAACTCCTGGCTCCACACAGGACCACCCAAAATCCAACCATGAGTCTGAGAGCACTGTCCAAATGCTTCTTGAACTCTTGAAGGCTTAGTGCCATGACCACTTCCTTGGGGAGCCTGTCCCAGTGCCCGAGCACCCTCTGGGTGCAGAACCTTTCCCTAACCCCCAGCCTGACCCTCCCCTGTCCCAGCTCCATGCCGTTCCCTCGGGTCCTGTTGCTGTCCCCAGAGAGCAGAGCTCAGCGCCTGCCCCTCTGCTCCCCTCGTGAGGGAGCTGCAGGCCGCCATGAGGCCTCCCCTCAGCCTGCTCTGCTCGGGGCTGAGCAAACCAAGGGACCTCAGCTGCTCCTCACACATCTTCCCCTCTGGACCCTTCACCATCTTTGTAGCCCTCCTTTGGATGCCCTCTAATAGTTTTGTGTCCTTCTTGAATGTGTCCAGAGGAGGGCAACCAATCTGGTAGAAGGGCTGGCAGCCACGTCCTGTGAGGAGAGGCTGAGGACACTTGGGGTTTTGTAGTCTGGAGGAAAGGAGGCTGAGAGGCGACCTCCCTGCAGCAACCTGAGCAGGGGAAGCACAGAAGGAGGTCTCTGCTCCTTGGTCACCAATGGCCAGGCTCACAGGAATGGCACAAAGCTGTGCCAGGGGAGGCTCAGACTGGACATTAGGAAACATTTCTTTAACGTGAGGGTGGTCAGACACAGGGACAGGCTTCCTAGATAGGGGGTTAATGCCCTGTGCCTGTCAGTGTTCAAGAGACATTTGTGCAATGCCCTCAGCAATACACTAACTTTTGGGTAGCCCTGATCCAGTCAGGCAGTTGGACTTGATGATCCCTGTAGGTTTCTTCCAACTGAGCTGTTCTATTATATCCTAATTAATAACACCATTTAAAATTAGTACAAGGAAGCTATCTTCCAGGGAGTGGATAGGACACCTTCAAAATCTTACCCTAATGCCAGTTTACACCCACCAAGTAACCATTCTGGACATGAAAATACAGATTTTAATTCACAGTTTCTGAATTCAGTCCTACCTTATATGCGAATTCTCTTGTCAAATCAAGTAAGACCAACTATCACTGAAGAAAGTCTAACCCCAAACTTGCATTAATTCCAGGAAAACTTTCTCTTTGGGCTTATTTCAAGAATAGAAATTAGCCAAAACCTCAGCTATCTGAAGCTGATGTCCTATAACCAAAAAATCATGTTCCTGGAATTAAGAGATGATCTTGCCTTTCAGTAGCAAAAGCAGGCATATGACTGACTCCTTTCTGAGCCCCCACCTCCAAGGTTCAATGCTTCTCACTGCAGAATGGAAGGTATAGCACTAGATAATATTAGAGGACATTGAAGAAAAGGGAAGAAATTCATTTAAAAGCCTTGAATCCTTCCCAGAAAAAGAAAATTCAATAAGCAGAACAGGAAACCCTGCGATCTCTCCTAGAGCTGTAAAACTGAAGTCTGGCTGGACGGTGTGGGTGGAAAAGTACTTGGAAGAGCTTGCAGACAAACTACATGCTCCCTTATTGAAGATTCTTGCTTGATTCCAGGCCCTCCAACAGTAGCAACCATTAGCAACTTCATCATTTCCAGATGACAGGAAAAAAAGCATCTGTTTGCTAGCAAATGATTCCCTAACCTCAGTTATTCACAGCTTCATCACCTTAGAGAAACTGCAAGAACACAACAGTTCTCAGGCACAGTATTTCAGTGTTTAAATCCATGCTAATCTAAAACACCATAGCACAACTTCTTGGCAGCAATGGTGACTGAGACTGTGACAGCAAGCCAAACTTCTCTTCCCTCAGCCCTTTGAATTAATTTTCTAATGCTGTTCAAGGATTTTAGGTTGTATCTTCAAAACACTCTGCGACCCTGGCCAGATTATCTAAAAGACCACATAAAACTCCAAGATGCAGACTTTTATCAATACGCTCTTTTAACACTTTAAAATACTCTGTAACAAAGACAGAGCTTGTCTGTGTAGGATGCCGAGCCTTTTTGAGGGCTGATCCAAGACTATAAAATGAATTTCTCCTGAAGCTAAAGGGGAAACTCAAAGTTCACCATCTTCTATCCCAGGTGTGATGCATTTCTTTGATCATTTTTTTTCAAATGTGAAATGTATTTGAAAATGCACACAAAAGCCTCCCAACAAATCCCTACCAAAACAAGGCACTGCACTTCATGTATTTCTCTACAGTTAGAATAAAAGGACAAAAACTTTAGTTAACTTTATATAGCGACTAACCCTATATAAAAAGGAACAGAGTTTCAGAAGTACTTCATCTTAGCCTGCCCCAAAACTGCTCATCATTCAAAGCAAAGCAATCTTCACAATCTGCACATCAGTAGCCCTAATGTGCACATAATTATCTTTTTATACTAAACGTTAAAGCAGCAGCCATTCTGAGAATCACTTTATGCAAGATTTTCAAGCTGTTATCAACTGCGGACTTGAATAGCTGTCTAGCTTTGTTCCTTCTATTTAAAGCAGCTTAAAATTCAAACATACCACCAAGAAGCAGCTGCTTTAACATCAACGCTTTCTGGTCACTCTTTGGCAAGCTGCCTCTGCATGTCTTCAGCCAAGTTACGACTTTTATCTCCAACAGGAAATGCATTCAAGTATTTTTGAGAAAAGAAATCAGAAAGGAAGTCATTACGACCCAAACTGAACTACACTAACAGGCATTCTGCTACCAGTAAAGTTTCTGCTAAGGGTTACTGCTACTAGCAGGAAAGGTTAATGCTCTGGAGACAGCTAAAATCTGCATTGGAAACCAACGAACAATTGGAGCTCCATTTGGCGACAGAAACTATAGAGAAGTGCCAGAAGACAGGTTTTCTTCTGTGCTGTAATTTGCAGCTTGTTTGCTGCACCAGCTAAGCAGACAGGCAGAATTCAATGGGTAGGGTGATGCACATGGCATACTAACACCACCAGCACAGCATTTCACCTTTGTCTCCAAAGCTGACAAATACATGGAAACACAGTTACAGTACTTCCTAAGGAAAAGAAAGGGTACAAGTCAGCGAAACAAGCAAGGGCAAGAACAAAACATCCTGTTTGGATGTCCCGTCCCTTAAAACCTGAGTTCTGGGCCACTTTAAGGTGATTCAGAGTGCTTAAAATAGGGACCCAGGATGCCTGTGTCCCCACAGAAAGGCAGATACAAATATAAGGACGCTCATACTCAGGTATGTCTGAGCTCTTGCTCCTCTCTGGAGATCAGGCTTCTGACTGGTCTGCATACCTGAATCCCAAGATGATGGACAGCACAGCCTTTCCTTTGGTAAGAAGCCTTTGAAAATGGTGATGTAAGAACAGCAGTCTGATGCCTCAGAACAGCACTTTGCAGAGAAATACATACTCAGGTCAAAAATTTCCAGTTATGGTAGATTTCTTCTAGGGTATCTGAGGTCAAAAACACAGGTATGGATTGGTTTTTGATACCTGCAGTACTACAGTTGGTTTTCTGAACCACCGTGGAACTTGAACATTTAAATTTTCTTGAGCTTTTTTATGTGAAACGTAAATGATCTGACTGCACTTCTGGAAGAGCAAGAAAAAGAAAGTAAAATGTCTATTACAGACATACTAACTAGAAAACACAGTTATTAATGTGAAAGTTCACTTCCAAAAATCAGGAAGGCATTTTTACATCACTAGATGTTTAATAAAAAAAAAAAAAAAGCTTATAGTTTAGATGTGGGAAATACTATATTCCCTAAAAAAAAAAAAAAAAAAAAACAGGGTGCCAGCAGAGAAATCTTGCTCTGAATGAATCAAAAACATATGTGAACTCATCTTTACAGAGAAAAAGAGTATTTTCCTCTAAGCTAAACTATCTGTTAGATACTTCAGGATATATATATATATAAAGAATTAGAAATAGCCCTTTTCATTGTAATATCAACCTTGGTTGATCCTGTAAAACTGCACAATGCAGGTTATGCTCAAATGTCCAAAACTGAATGACTGAGACACAAAAAAAATGAACAAAAGAAGTTTGTTCTGCTTTCATTTTGTCTTAAACCATATGCCAGTAGCCTACTTCACTGTGAAATGTCTGGTTTCAAACCCCAAAGCATTTTTATTTATAACAAACCCCAGAAAGAATGAAAATTTTCTTATGTACTTTATGTCAGAACGTAAGCTCAGAAACTTTACAAAGAGAAATCTCAGTACTCTGCTAAAGAAAGTAGCAGTATCAAAGAAAACAGTAGTTTCTTTGATGTAAATTCCTGCTTTATATTAAAGGATAAACTATGCTCAAAAATCCAGACACCTTACTTTTGCAGTATGCAGCCTGGCAATATTTTTAAAAGAAGTGAAGTAGCCAAACCAATTTAAAAACCAATTTTAAAAAGTTAACTGACACAATGAGGTTTGGTTATTCTTCAAGAACTGCAAGCTTCAAACAAAAAGGCTGTGTCCCTGTGAAGAACAAAGATGTAGTATGTCATTATAAATAATTATTTCTAAGCTTGTATGACTTCACTGAGTCTAAATAAAATACAGACTTCTAAAATCACTTTCATTTAAGCTGTATATTTGGAAAGAAACTAACTGTTTTGTGCAGTGCAACTTTCATCTGTTTTATTAACAATGCTTTTGACAAACTTGGACATTAAGGATAGTTAAGTAAGAATCACTATTCTACAGAGCATAAGGATTCAGACTCAACAATTGCAAATTAGCTGCTTGGCAAGAATTCTTATCAGTGGCTATTAAATGTGGTCCTGGATATTTCCTTTTTTTATTTTTTATTTTTATTTTTTTAGAAAATCGTCCTGTTGACATCCATGAAAACACAGAGCACTAAGTTAACTATCTCTAATAAAACAGATTTTCTCAAAACTTTCAAAGAAAATTGAAAAAAAAAAAACTTGTTAGTAGAAGATAAAAGTAAGATTAACCCCTCGGGTTAACTTAGAAAGATCAAGACAAGGAAAACCCCTTCCAATTTTCACTACATGCCAGACTATGAAATTTAATTCTTTACCTGAAGGGAGATTCTTAAACATGATTTATAGAAGACTCTGGATTTCTCAAAAATTATAATAATAATAATAGAAAATCTTTGTACTCTCATCAGCCTTAAACTAGCACCTGTATCTTACCTTATCCTTTTTCTCTGCTGTTAATTGTACTTCATAGGATATTTTAGAGGAGGTCAGGGGGTAATTCATAATATTGGTTTGCCATTGACACTAGATGTGACTTTTAGATTTGACTTTATTTTCAAATCAATAGCAGTATATTTGTCCTTCTACAATGTTTTGAATAAGCAATTCTTGATACTTAAATTCTGCTTTTGTACTACTCAGAATGCAAGTAACATATCTGAAAGTCAGGATCACTGATTTTAAAATTTTTTACAGTGTTTTTAACAAATATGCTTTGCCTGTATTACGTTAACTACTTCAAATACTTCTTAAGAAAAGAAAATAGCAAACTAAGTACTCAGCAATAACAAGAAGAGCAAAGGTAGCAAATTACTTGTGAAGCTCCGTTACTAGGATCCTTTAAAACATTTTATATAAACCACCACCAAGTAGTGTCTTCTACAGTACACACCAAAAGAAGTCTGAATACAAAGCAAAACTCACAGTTTTTGGAGCCTTTCTCACTATCACAATATGTATTTGTTAGATAACCATTCTCCAATGAAAAATGCAGCACAGCCCTTTTGGTAACTTTCATGTTTTCCTCCAAAAACTTTAGTCAACCAGCTTAGTGATTGGTAAGTTAAATATACTTTTTACAATTATACTAGTTGATTTGATAGAAGACATATCTTGCTGATAGTTAAAGAACGTTTTCTTTCTCTATGAGCAATTTGTTTGAAAGATTTCCTGGTTCTTTTTAAATTTTGCAATATTTTCCATTTCAGCGTTCAGAAGTAACAGTTTTCTTACAGATTCCACAAAGGGTCTGGGCTATTTTTCCATACGGCATTCCCAACAGAGAATGTTCTTTTGTAAAACTCAAAATAATGTAGTGGCAGTTCTTAGTGTTTTTAGCCTTTAGAAACATCCAAAGCCTTGTTCAGGTACCTTGGTACTACCCCTGCTCCTGAAAAACCAAAGTGCTGTCTGCTCCCCCTCAAGCATGTACAGTCCCAACAAGAACAGAATTATTCCTAGTTTCTGCTGAGCTCATCACCCCAGGATCCAAAATGCCTCTAGTTGCTGTGGTGGATTCTCTTTCCTACGCAGCAGGAAACTGGCTTATTTTGGTATTGATTTGTTCTTCCCCAAGGCCAGTCTTAATTTATTTCTGCAGTCCCAAAGCAACGGACCAGCACAGAGTACAATACCCTGCGAACACATCCCAGTTGCTACTTGAATCAAGTCTTTGACAGTTTGGCAAAAATCCCAAAAGTGAATTATAGCCAACCAAGTCAGCCCAGCCTCAGAAGCAACAAAGGTTAGGAAAACAGGAGCCAACACTGCATATTCTAAGCTCAGCACTGATGATTCTTAGGAACAGATCTGTGCCTCTGTTAGAAGCAGCTTAGTACAATCAGCCTCACCTGAAAGACACATAGCTGACCGTGAAAGCTCTCTTCCATCCCTTTTTTTTTTATGACCCTAAAGAAGTCAGAAAGGCTACTATATCTTTGCAGGATCACAGCTTTGAGAATTACTTATAACTGCAGTAGCACTCACTGAGAAGTAATGGGATTTAATTAATACTCCGGTACTTGCCTGCACTAAAACTCAAGGGTACTATTTTATAATATACATTTTAGACAGACATCTTCTTACTTGTTAGAGGCTGAAGCATGTTCAAGCATTTACTGTTTTATTACACTTAGCCTGCCAAAATTCTTGAGGTTCTCCTAATTACTCTATCTGCTTTTAAGATACTACTACCATGGATTTTCAGACTTTTGTCTCCAGTTTCTGTCAAATGTACATTTATACTGACATCTATTTTCTCTACCACTTAAACTAGAGCTACAAAAACATCGTGCTGTTTTAAGTGTGGGTTTAAAGCCAGAGAGGCTACTTAACATAATTTTCAAAAAAAGAAAAAAAAAAAAAAATGGAAGTAAACTATCCTGTTACCATCAATGGCAGACTTGCTCTTTGAAGTGGGATCAAGTTTCCAGGGAAAAGACTTGGTGAAAGCTGACAGAAACAAAATTTTTGTGGATGAGTTTATAGAAAGAAAAACGCGCTTTGTGAGTTAAGTCTGGAGCTCCCCCTGCTGTTCACCCCACAAAACAGCAGGAATATTGCATAACAACTGAAGAAATAAGAAGTAGAAGCGACCTGGTATGACAGCAAATACCATCAAAATTCAATAGTCCAAGCGCATGTAAATATCCTACATTCTTCAGAAGTAAATATCCAGCTCTTAAAACTAATTCTGAGGAATCTAACAAAGGATTTGTTTCCCTAACCTTTTTCTAATACAAAATAAACATGTTTAGACTAAACTACATATACATACATTTAAAATATACAACATACAGATAAAAAATAATCACATTAGCAAAATATCATGAATTTTAGTGTAATTTGAGAAGAACTGATGTAGCTGACCAAAATCTGGAGAAGAAATCAAAAAATAAAGAAGTAATAGATCGTATCATGATCAAATCGTCGTCCAGTGTTTCTTCACAAGTTTGTGTGAAAAAATGCTTGTACAGACCAAAATAGGGACCAGCGTAGCTACTTCAACAGACATAGGCACTGTCCCATCTCATATTTCTTTCATCCCTTAGAGGCACATGTGACGCACTAGAACGTTGCAAAGTTACATAATCAAAAACTAAAACCCTGTAAAGCCTTGGCTTTACACCTAGGTTGGTAAAGATTGCCATCTTACGTACCTGACAGTATCTAGGAAGCTGGTTCCTTACATTAGCTGGAGCCACAATGACAAAAGAAACACCCAAAAGCATGCATTTGCTTCTTTTTAAACAGAAATGTTTTACTAAGAAAGGCAGAATATAAAAACATCACTTTGTAGAGACATCATTTTGCATTACAAGTTAATTGGCTCAGTTAGAAAGGCACAGTAACAACAAATAGCCAAATAAAACTCCTGCCAGTAAGAAGCTTTGTGACACATGGCTCTCATCCTGCAGTTCCTGAAGTGTTGGCCTGAAAACACCGTAACATCCGAGGGGAATTCAGGAAAGGGTGTCATTAGAGGTAAGTGCAAATGCAAGACAAAGAAGGTGTAAGGTATAAGAAGACACTTAAATAGATCATAAGTGGCAAATAAACACATTAAGGGCACAGACGTGAAACAGCATGTCCCTGTCCTCTGGTTGTTGCATGACTAGTCTAATTCCTGGCTAGTTTCATTCATAAAGCACAGCTACTGATAATTTGCAACAAAGAACTGAGCTTTCCTGTTAGGGGCTGATTATCTATTAGCCAGTAGGTTAAATATCTACAACAGGGGCAGAATGAATGTGAAACATTGTTAAGACACTGTCAGATCTGAAGCTTTTCCTTCACACAGCACTCAGGTAACAGGACTGTAAAAGACCAAGCTCTTGTTTTTTAGCAAAACACCACTGCATGCAATGGAGAGGAAAAGTGCTTTTCCTTCCCTGACTTGTAGATGCTTGTAACAGCTTCCAGAAAAAATACTCCTGCCCAACCCAGAGGGAGAAAAAGGCTGGGCCCCAATCCTGCATTGTAATCAGGGAGGAACTACATGTGTTTAGGAGATTCTTCACACAGACCCGGCTGCCAGACTTGCTGCCTTAATTAATAAAACAGCAAATATACACTACCAATGTCCTGGTCTGTTTTAACTCAGTTCTCCCTTCAGAAAGCTACCAGGCTATTCTTGAAATAAAGTAATTTTCCTGGATCTTTTACTAAGCTCCACAAAAAAGGAAATGCTTTTCTTCCTAGTGCCAAAGTGGGCAGAATAATCTATTTGTAATCATTTGCAACTCAATTACAAAATGGATAGCTTCTTTAGAACATCTAGGAAGGACCGTAAGATGGTAACAGAAGGTGCTTCTCCCCAGGAGGCAAAACAAACTCTGAGACTTCTACACACTTCTAGTGGTTTAAGCAGCCATTTCCCAAGCCACACCATAAAAAGGCGATCTGTGCATATGCTGTGGAGTGCTGCATGCTCCAGGACCAGCTCCAGTGAGCTAACTCAGCAGCTGAACATCCCTCACGCTCCCCTGCATAGCGAGGTCCATGCATGTTGTAAGGACATGAATGTTGCTGCACATAAATATATCAGCTCCCATCTGAATGTGTGGTAGCTAAAGACAAATCCAACGTCACACCTGCTGCTCATAAAACTATTGCCTTGGGATCAAAGTACAAGAAAGCCGTGAATCCAACCGTCAGGACAACTGGTGGAAATCTTTCCATAATGCCACGTCTTTACTATTGCAGCTTTCTGGTTCAGAGCAAACTTCTTCCTTTATCAGATTCTTCCAGATTCAGTTTATTCAAAAAACAAAAATGAACAAACCTGCAACAAAGGCAAGATTTTTCCTCCTCCTCTTGCAAGAGTAGCACATTTTAAAATTATCTTTTATAACACAAATCTGAAAGGTCACCACTGTTGATCTAATAAACACAACGTGCAGGGTTCATGCCTTTCAGAGCTGGCATCTCATTACTTGCAAGGACTATTTAAGTTTGTGTTGCAGACTTATTCCGCAATCTTCCGCAAGAGAGATGAGAATGAATTCTACCCAAGAAGAGTGAAAATCTACTCAAGTTTCTGTTCGAGGTCTGTAGAAGATGCAAGAAAATAGATGCAAGCTCAGCAAAGAAGTAAAATACAATTATAATATGAAGAGGAGTTGGATTGTATTCTCAGTGATTCAAAAATTATTTTTAAACATAACTACAGCTCAGCTAGGAGCTAAAAGCATAATGGCATAATGAAAACAAGGATTTTCTATCTGCTCTGAAACTGTTTTATCCTCTTGTATCTTCAAAGGCCACTACTTTCCCGCAAAACAACAGAGGAGCCAAAACCTCACAGGCATTCCAATGCTAAGAAATGTTGCAAAGAACTGCCCCTTTGGATATTCTGTATTTTTTCATATTAAAGTACATCTTCAAAGAAGGAAATCCTGTTTACATTGAGGACTTTCATTATCCTCAGTGAAATGAATGAAATAAAGACACTCATTTACATTACAATCAGGAACATAAGGAGCTTACCTCTCAGCACGGAGGACGCCACTGTAGTAAGGATGATCCCACGGCATCAATTTCTGAAAGAAAATTCCAGCTTATAATTACAATAATGAATAGCAAGTGAACCCAAAGTAAATGTTTTGTTTCCTTTGCATACTTTTGCAGTTTCTATAAGTCACAGAACTTTAAAACATAGTGGAAAACATTCAGTGCTAAATTCATCATCAGAAATAATATCATATTCCACAATTTGAAACCTGTTTTTTTTTGTTTGTTTGTTTGTTTGATTTTTAAATTTGCTTTCACACCATATTTCTTATTCAAATATGCAGTGGGACTTTATACCAGATTTCAAGAAAAAAAAAAGAGTCCATTAATTTTTTTTTAAAAAGTATTATCACTTTGTATAAACCAACTGCCATCCTGCACTCAATGGCTGTTTTTAATAGTAATAGCAGCTAGGAAGTTAAAAACCACTTAAAACAAGAAGATGGAAAGTACCTCTTTGCAGTTATGCTACATGTTGTACGCTAAAATTGAGCTGATTTTTCATGTAAAACAAGGTTAGCTTATACTATATTAAAAAAAATTCAACGTAGATGTAAATTTAACTTACTGAATTCCGGGGGTTAAGCTTCATTTTCATCTTTGTCATCATTTCAAAGTCTTTTTGAGTTCTGAAAAATATTTTTATGATGAAAGTGATCAGGAAAGATTTTTGAGCAATATAATACAACATAAAAGAACATTCTGTCCTAACAAAAGCCTATCGTCAAAGACTGTTACTATGCTATAAAACGAAAGGCCCTTACAGTAAAAGAACTTTTCCTTTTTGGATCTCTCATTCGGGTACCTTCAAACAAGTCTCTCTTACTCTGGTTGTGCCCATCCTAAGCATTCTCTTTCTGACAATACACCCCATTAATACGCAGTGATGAAACTGTTTTATGCTGTGTGGAATTAAGGGAAGCAAGCAGTATAAACAGAAATTTGCTCATGGATGTAAAATATATCGCATTGTGCATATGGTGAGAACACAAGAGGTGTCCTTTAACACTTAAACTTCTGTGCTGTTGCCTGAATTTCTTGGAACATCACCTGTATTCAGACTTGGCTGTTCTCTGTTCACAGAATTTATTCTAATAGCTCTCCTCAAGGCTCTGAGAAAGTTTTGCTTTTTATTCCATCAGAACCCATAACAAGCAGCAATGACTGACTTTTGAGTACACGGAGTACCTCTGTTCCGGGAATAAAACTATGCTTACAAAGTAACTTAGTGAAAAAGACATACCTTTTAGACAACTGGTCAGAAAGCTTCTCCAGAAACTGTGTTACTGTCTCTAGAAGTAAAAAATAAAAAAATTAGAAAGTGACTCCATCCCTTAAAAGGCTTTATGTTCAGATCAGAACATCCTGAACAAATCAAGTGTCCCTAGAACAAACTACACTATTGACCACTGTGTCATTATTTCAAGAGAATTCAGTACCACATTCACGTCGTTATATGCTGGAATAATGGAAACTTCCTAATATAAGGTGTGAACACTAATTCTGAACAAAAGCACCGATCCCCACTTGGTAAGTACTGCCATTTACTGAAAACATGAGTACTTCCCATAGCTAAGTGTGACTGCAACGAGAAACTTCACAGGGACAAATATGTGTAAACTTAGCAAAACAAACGAGCAGCTTTTAACTTCATACCTAACACAGAGCATTTGATTTCTCAGCATATCCTTCCCCATATGCCTTATACCTGGATTTTTGGCCATTGTTCCCTGAAGAGCCCTGTGGGCAAAGGTGTCATACCCAACCAGCTGTGCCAGGCTGTTTCTGCTAGCAAGCAGTTCTTCCAAACGGCTCAGTTGCTCAGCATTTGGGTAAAGAAAAATCTTGTAAGCAGCTTCTCGCACCTAATATGAAAGAAAAAAGTCACATTAGTACAGTATAACTCTTAAGGAAACAAGCAACGACATTGGCATTACAACCTGTACAGATTGTAATGGCATTACAGCTGTATTTCATTGATAGTGGTAAGAAAAGGCCTACAACTATTTAATAATAGTAATTACAACTGTCTGACAATTACTGCTTTCTTACCCCTCAAAGATGGAATGAGGAAATGCAATGAGACAACCTAACCGTTCAAGTCTGCTAAAAAGGGTCCTGTTCTCTACTCCTGTCAACAGTCCCCTCTCTGCTCATGGCCTCTCTCCCTGCGACAACATCTGTGTTCCTTTGTGAGCTGCCTTAACTCACTAAAAGCTCTGAAAATAAACTCGAAGAAAGCTAAATTGTCCTCTGCATGTCAGTTAAACTGGCTCCTGAAATGATCTGATAAGAACCAGAGACGGGGGCAGGGGACAGAAAGAAGAGGAAGAAAAAAGCTTTATTTCTTTTGAAGCAGCAATCTATTAGTCTGTCCATCTGCCCACGGACAACCCGTCTTACTCCTATTTATTTTTATTGTAACTCTCAAAAAAAAAATCATCTCAAGCCTCAGCAACTGTGGTAAAATGCTTTTTGTATTTCACAAACCAATTGAGGAAAACCTTTATTTTGTACACATCAAACAGGCTTAAGAAAGACAACAACAACTTATGGTTCCTTTCCTTCAAAATAAGCTTCTCTTTTAGATCAAACACTCAATAAGAATGCAGGCCCTGGGTTTGGAATTGCCACATCACAGAATATCCCAAGCTGGAAGGGACCCACAAGGATCATTGAGTCCAACTCCTGGCTCCACACAGGACCACCCAAAATCCAACCACGTGTCTGAGAGCACTGTCCAAATGCTTCTTGAACTCCAACAGGCTCGGAGCCATGACCACTGCCCTGGGGAGCCTGTCCCAGTGCCCGACCACCCTCTGGGTGCAGAACCTTTCCCTAACAACCAGCCTGACCCTCCCCATGCCATTCCCTCAGGTTCCTATCACCATTTACCAGAGAGAAGAGATCAGCACCTGCCCCTTTGCTCTCCTCTCATGAGGATCCTGTAGACTAAATAAATATGACAACAGTAATTCACAAGTCATTTTGTACCTATTCTCTTCCACCAGTCTTTCATTAAAAAATGCATATAAAGTGAGATACTTCCCCTTCCTTGAACACTGCAGTGTGCCTTTGTGGCTAATGTCAACAGCACACTGAGCTCTGCTAGGAAGAATACAGACCACGGAAGTGATTACTTCTCCCTATTTAGTACTTTTCAGACTACGTTTCAAGCACTGAATTCAGAGTTGGGATCCCCAGGACAAGAAAAACACAAAGTGGAGTTGGTCCAGCATATGGTCACCAGTACATGCAGGGGCTGAAGCACATGACTCCGAATGGAGGCTGAGAGAGCTGCATTTCACCAAACCAAGGAAGAAATGTCTCAGGAGAGATCTTAATCTTGAACTACTTGGAGGTGCAGAACAGGAGGATGAGATGTAATGGACACAAGCTGGCAGGTAAAAATTTCTAATTTAATACCAGGAAAAAAAAATAACAGTGAGAGTGGTCAAACACTAGGGTACGGCTTGTCCAGAGATAGTGCAATCTCCATCCCTGGAAAGCATTCAAAACTCACCTGGAAAATGGCCCTGAGCAACCTGATCTGCTTGATCTTGCTCTGAACAGGATCAAGCTTGAACTGACAAGTGTCATAGATCCCTTCCAACCTAAATTTTATGATTTCCAAAGAGCTTCTCCAAATACCTGACTCAGAGAACTGCATTCTTTAATTGATGTATTACTTGTAGCTTCAGTAGCAATTCTGCAGATCATACCATTTCCAGGGCAAGTTTATAGATGACTTACAGTGAGTATTACTCCTTTATCTACATCCCCTCAGTGCCATAATTTTAATTAAATTTTCATTTCCTACAGAGAATAAACACTACAGCTGGGGTTCTACCACAGCCAGCTTTTCTCTTTTTCATGATAAAAAAGATTTCAGAGTCACCCTAATTGCTTTATGGAAATGAACACAGAACACTGAAGAGTTGTGACTCAAGGAATGTATGACATCTTGAAGACTGAAGAACCACTGCCACATTTTAAAGAGTCTAAATTCATTTCCAATTTATGAACACCTTCTAAATGAATTCTATTAAGAAAAGCATCATCAGCAATTACTAAAATTGTTGGGTATATTCCTCCTAATCTGACACGATGTGCAAACTTGGTGTGCAAGCACTGCCACCTCCTCTAGGTCATCGACAAAGATGTAAAACAGGACAGGCCCCAGGAGGGACCCTGCAACACTTCTTTCATTACCAGCCTTTCAGGAGAGTATAACACTTTACTCACCACTCTCTGAATCTAATCACATCATTAATTTTTTACACATCTGGTTGTCCATCAATACAAGTTAGACTAATCCAAGTTAGACTAATCTAACTTGGATTGCTCCTTGATTCATCTTTCCAGGGACCTAAGTGAAGCTAAACTGCCTGTAGCTCCCCAGATTGTTTATTTGGTCTTTCTGAGTATGTTGTGGGTGGTGTTCTTCCCTGGTATTCACAAGCTGCCAGGGACATCAAGCCTTTCAAGGACATTAAGCCAGTTCTCTCTAAACCTTTGGATGCTGCCCATCTGACCCCAAAGACTTGTGCAGGTTCTCTCAAGTCATCCCAAACTGGGTCCTCATCTACAGCTGGCTGTTCTTCTCTTGGAACTCTTTCAGTAAGTACAGAGGCCTGGAAGACCTTTCTGGTGAACACTGAGGCAAAGAAAGCAATTAGCATCTCAGCCTTATCTGTGTCTGCTGTAACTAAGTCACCTTACTCAGTACTAAGCCCACATTTTCTTTGTTCAGCCTGTTGGTGCTCAAGCAGCAGTAGATGCTCTTCTTGTTGCTTTTGATGTCCTTTACAAGTCTCCACTCTAGTTGAGCTTTGGGCTTCCTAATACCATCCCCACATGTACAGGCAGTGTTTCTAAATTGCTCCCTTGTGCCTTGTACCTGCTTCCACCTCCTGTCTGCTGCCATGACTTCCCTGCTGGCAGACTTAACTCCTGTTAAGTCTGCCTGGCTTTCTAATTCTCAGCATAAGCTGGTAACAGGTATCCTGGTATCATTCTTGTCCTTGGATGTTATCTTTAAAGAACTGACAGATTTCCTGAGCATCTTTACCCTTCACAGCTGCATCCCATGGGATCTAACCTCCCAGTTTGCTGAATAAACTGAAGCACGCTTGCCTGAAATCCATGTTCTGAATTCTACCTCTCTTCTTCCTTAATCCATTCAGGAACTTCACTATTTCATAGCTGCCACAGCCACAGCTGCCATCAATTACCATATTCTAAAACAGTTCTTCCTTGTTACTCATAACATCATAGTCATAAACCACTTGCATTTGCCTGAATAACAATTAAAAAAATGGTATGCACTATTGCTATAGAATATGCCAAAGCAGACTTGGGAAGTACTCACCAGATCATCAGGACAGTCAGCGTGCAGACCAGCAACTTGCACATAATTGCCCTCAGCTATAAAATTATACCGAATATGCTCTGGCAAAATGTGCTTGTCAATCTTATTGGGAAGGTGAGTTCCTGTCAGAAATTCATTACATAAATCCAAGATTCTGACGTTGAGGTTGACTGCTTTTTTACGCTGTAAGAGAAATAAAGTACAAAATACACAGTATCTTCAGGTATGGTTCAAACAGGACTCAAAAGTTTCCAAAATCTTAACCTTCCCAGAAATTATGCAGAAAATACTACATTTACAATTAGACCTACAGCATCAACAAAACCCTAAGGTACAGCAGAAGTTCACAAGAGAAAGATCAGATATATAATTTCATACAGAATTGAAATTTAAAAGAAAATGTCTATGTTTCAACAATAAGAAAGTGCAGTTTAGGTAGAATTTACATAGGCTTTGCTAACTACTTGATAAGTGCTTAGAAAACTATGCCTAACCTGATTGCCATGTAAAATATCAAGGAGAAAAAATTAAGCACATTGAAGAGGGATAAATCCTACCAGCATCCTGAATAAATCTAAGTAGATACCGAATACAGTTCTCTTGTTACTGTTTGTATTGCAGTATTTTCTGCAGACCACAAGGCATTTATGTTATTTCAACCTGTCCCCGAGGAATTTGTGATTTAGTGTTTTAACACCACCAGTACAGTATTTCACACATTTATCCCTACAATCAAAGACTTCAATTGCTTCAGTGAACGGGCTCATGTTAGTAGAGTATGCTCTCTGTGGCCTGTGGGTTCATAGCTCAAAAGAAAAGGTGGAGGGTACAGACACAATGTACTTGGTAATGTGAAAAGAATGACAAAACCTGCAGACCTGTCCTCTCGTTTTTACTCTTTAAGATACATCTTTTAAGTTTTATTTTAAAAAGCAGAAATTCTCTGTAACAGAAAAAGTAAATTTCAAGTTATGAAGGGATTCTGCAGTCTGAAATGACAGTGAAAAGAAACACTGAGCAAATGTAATAGAAGAAGAAAAAGTGGAAGAGGCAGGGGAAGAAGAGGAAAATATGCAAAAACAAGGTGCAAGTGAAATTGTAACTGGAGAGGGATAAAGCATCACAGAGACAATTGTCACGGTAAAAAAAAAAAACAAAAAAAAAAGACAAATCAAAAACAAAATCCAGAGTACAGGTTTCAGAGTTGTTTGTTGTACAACGTAATTGTAAGGAACATATTCTAGAAGCACATTCAGTTTGCAAACCGCCATCACGACAATGCTTTTTAGAGTAACTTCACCACATAAATCTGGTAAAAGAGTCTTTGTACAGACCTTTTTTGAGGGCATACCTCAAATAAATAAGGTATTAATTTACACAGGGATATGAGCTATGAACAGACACCCAACAGAGCATCCATAGCACAAATCACAGTGAAAGCTGCTAGTTTTGGCAAATCCATCATTCACTACTGCAAAAACATGTCAAAGCTCCAAGAGAAATAATCAGGCCATGCCCAGACATTCAAATGCACATTAAATTTGCAACTTCTAGCTATGTTAGCTCTGGCTACCACACACCTGATTCCTTCTATAATGCTCTACTTGATTAACCTGTCATCACAGTGCATGAGGTGCTGCATTTCTCCCTCTAAATGAGCTGCTCAGACAGCTAAGCACTTATTTAAAATATCTGATGCAGACACTAGTCAAAGGATGCAGGTTCCCAGGACTTGCTTATAACTCTCCTTAACAGAGAAAGGAATGGTAAGGGCCAAACTGGAAAGAACAGCCAACTAACATCTAAAACAACATTAAAAAACACTCTAAAAGTGACTCAACAGACAAAATTCACTACTTTTGAGAAGACAAAATTCCACAGAGGACAGTGTGATTCTTGGATCAAATCGACCCAGAATCACGATTCATGCCCTGCAGATTTCATTACCTTGTCTTTGATTGTCAGGCAAATTTCTATTCACATATTGTAGCAAAAAATTACCTTTTCTTCATCCAAATGAATGCCACTGATCTCAAAATCAAACATAAAAAGTTCTGCCACTCGCCTAAAAATACAGTAAATCCCTGTTAAAACAGCCTCATTTGATAAGCATAATTTCTTCACAGCTTTTACCTTTAGTAGTTATGTTTGACATCTTTTACAGAGGATACAATTATTTATTCCACTGTTATGAGTACTGTTATTATGGACACAGACCTCCTATGTTTTAGGCCCTTAATAGTTACTCAGTGACAGGATTTTTCTTTTGTAGATATTTCTGTCATCCACATTAAAAATATTTTTCAAAAATAATTCTACAACATTCATATAGATGGTTACCCAATTTGTGCAAATTACCTTTTTAATTTTATACTTCGTTTATTCTTAATAATCAGAAAATGACCTCTTCAAAACTACTACCCTTTGATTATTGGGAAAGAAGGTGAAGAAAATAACTTACTCTTAAGATGAGCAAAGATTAGGCATTAAGCTTGTCTAACCATGTCAGGGAAAAATTAATTCAAAACTATAACTGAATAAGCAGCTAATAAAACATGTTACAGCAATCATAAAGTACAATTTAAGTAAATATTCTGATAATGTGATTGATAATCTGATTTTGAAAGATAAAAATTCCTGTTGCAACTCAGAAGTTCCAGGAATAAATGAGTTCTTATTTTTTCCTCAAGTATCAATGATGGCATTATGTATTACGAATTTTTCTAGTGGACTCCAGACTACCTCTAAAACTCAAGTATTACACCTGATATTCTCAAGCTGAATAAAGCCCACTGATTTCAGTTTACTCAAACTGAAATTAAGTTATTTAAGTCTGTTCCCTATGTTTATTGTTAAACACTTTGACATAAACACCACAGAAGAGCACCTCATTTTCAACAAGATGATATTACAGAAAATCTTAAATTCTATTGGTTTTTTTTTGTTTGTTTGTTTTTTGGTTTGTTTTTTTTTTGTTTGTTTGTTTGTTTTTTAAGATCTCAGTAATGCAGTTTAAATATATCTTGTGCTCTACAGTCACAGAGACATTCTCCAAGACTGCAGAACTACATACTTCCTAACTCATGTACAGGTGATTTAGTAATAACTAATAAATTTGTCACAGAAATACAGTATGCTTTCCAGATGCATAAATTAAGTGGATAAAACACAAAGTATTAGCTCAGTAAGGAATGATATATACTATTTAAACATCTATGAACATTATTAGTAAGTACCTGGTTTCTGGATCTAGGGAATTCATAATAACTTCATCAGCTAGCAGCTGTCTCAAACTCTGGCACAGTTCAACATCTGTATTCAATCTGGAAAGACAGAGTAAAAGAATCATCCATAAGCAACAAAAAACATTTCAGTCTCTTGATACTACTCATTCAAAGTCACAGAATCACAGAATTGTCTAGGTTGGAAGAGACCTTCAAGATCATCGAGTCCAACCTCTGACCTAACGCTAACAAGTCCTCCACTAAACCATATCACTAAGTTCAACATCTAAATGTCTTTTAAAGACCTCCAGGTATGGTGACTGCACCACTTCCCTGGGCAGCCCATTCCAATGCCTAACAATCCTTTTGGTAAAACAGAAAGTCAGAGCTTAGTATTTACTGAGACAACACTAAAAAAAAAAAGCATTTTCAAAATGTTTTCCAGTTCACAACAACACTGAAAAACTACAAAATTAACGTACAAAGGATGTGTGGACAAACTGGCCTGGAAATAGGTCTTGTTCTTCTAACAGGAAGATCCTTCTGGATGGCATTTTGTGGCAAATACAAACAAGTCTGGCAGATTATTTTCCACATACAATGATAATCATGGTGAGAGCATGAAGGTGTGAGAACTGTTTTCTATCCTTAGATGTTTTCTATCCGTTTTCTATCCTTATTTTGAAACCTGTGCCCAAGCTTGCCATCAGGTAAATGTTCTGGCTGCCACTGTGGTAGATTGAGAGCTTACCATCCCCAGAACATTTCCAGCTGCTCACTGTTCTGTGCCAGAGTACTACTTCCATCAGATTGCTGGCTGGTTTACTACAGGCAGGTATACTGACCTTGATTACTGGGTCAGAATCACAGCAGGGAATGTAGGATATGCACATACACACATCAGCATACCCACAGAAATTAGCAGCCCTCAGCCTGTCAGCCCCAAGCACTAACTTCTTAAATCAGTTGAGGTGCAGGAAGCTTCTGCACCCCCACATCCTTCTGGTGCTGGGGCCCCAGCCCTGGACGCAGCACTCCAAGTGGGGCCTCACCAGGGCAGAGCAGAGGGGCACAATCCCCTCCCTCCACCTGCTGCCCACCCCTCTGTTGGTGCAGCCCAGGACGCAGTTGGCCTTCTGGGCTGCAGGCACGCACTGCTGGCTCGTGTTGGGCCTTTTGTCCACCAGATCCCCCAGGTCCTTCTCTGCAGGGCTGCTCTCAGTGAGTTCTTCTCCCAGTCTGTGCTCCTGTCTGGGATTGCTGCAACCCATGTGCAGCACCTTGCGCTTGGACTTGCTGAACCTCATTAGCAATAAACCATAGGCCCACTTCTCAGGCTTGCCCAGGTCCCCGGGTTCAGCTGACTGCCAGGACCTTTCAGCTATGATGGAGAGAGGCTTGGCAAATGAACGCTCAGCAATAGCTAGTTTTGAACTTTTACAATAACTTATCCATCTCTGAGTTTCATGTTAATTTTGAATATTTTCTCCTTTTAACTAATTTTAAATTGGAAGTAGCATTCGGATATTCAGGTCATATTGTTATAGACAGTGTGATCAACCTAAGTCCTCAAAAATCCAGTTGCAAGTGAAGGGTTTCCCAAACACAATGGCAAGACTAAAGCAACAGTTTTGCTGAAATGACATCTTAGAATTCGTTTCAGCCTCTTCAGTCACAAAGCTTACCAGCTGATGCACTGCTGGATCACAGAGGTAACTTTCAGAATTTAGATTTAGGAGAGGGAGAGGGAGAGGGAGAGCGAGAGGGGAGAGGGGAGAGGGGAGAGGGGAGAGGGAGAGGGAGAGGGAGAGGGAGAGGGAGAGGGAGAGGGAGAGGGAGAGGGAGAGGGAGAGGGAGAGGGAGAGGGAGAGGGAGAGGGAGAGGGAGAGGCGTAGAGGAGCATAGAGGAGCGTAGAGGAGGAGTGTATGGGAGTGTATAGGAGAGGAGTGTATAGGAGTGTATACGAGTGTATAGGAGAGGAGTGCATAGGCGTGCATAGGAGTGCATAGCAGTGTACAGGAGTGTACAGGAGTGTACAGGACTGTATAGGAGTATATAGGAGTGCATAGCAGTGTATAGCAGTGTATAGGAGAAAAGTGTATAGGAGTGCATAGCAGTGTATAGCAGTGTATAGGAGAAAAGTGTATAGGAGTGCATAGCAGTGTATAGCAGTGTATAGGAGAAAAGTGTATAGGAGTGCATAGCAGTGTATAGCAGTGTATAGGAGAAAAGTGTATAGGAGTGCATAGCAGTGTATAGCAGTGTATAGGAGAAAAGTGTATAGGAGTGCATAGCAGTGTATAGCAGTGTATAGGAGAAAAGTGTATAGGAGTGCATAGCAGTGTATAGCAGTGTATAGGAGAAAAGTGTATAGGAGTGCATAGCAGTGTATAGCAGTGTATAGGAGAAAAGTGTATAGGAGTGCATAGCAGTGTATAGCAGTGTATAGGAGAAAAGTGTATAGGAGTGCATAGCAGTGTATAGCAGTGTATAGGAGAAAAGTGTATAGGAGTGCATAGCAGTGTATAGCAGTGTATAGGAGAAAAGTGCATAGGAGTGCATAGGAGTGCATAGGAGTGCATAGGAGAGGAGAGGAGAGGAGAGGAGAGGAGAGGAGAGGAGAGGAGAGGAGAGGAGAGGAGTGCATAGGAGAGGAGAGGAGTGCATAGGAGAGGAGAGGAGTGCATAGGAGAGGAGCGCATAGGAGAGGAGAGGAGAGGAGAGGAGAGGAGAGGAGAGGAGAGGAGAGGAGAGGAGAGGAGAGGAGAGGAGAGGAGAGGAGAGGAGAGGAGAGGAGAGGAGAGGAGAGGAGAGGAGAGGAGAGGAGAGGAGAGGAGAGGAGAGGAGAGGAGAGGAGAGGAGAGGAGAGGAGAGGAGAGGAGAGGAGAGGAGAGGAGAGGAGAGGAGAGGAGAGGAGAGGAGAGGAGAGGAGAGGAGAGGAGAGGAGAGGAGAGGAGAGGAGAGGAGAGGAGAGGAGAGGAGAGGAGAGGAGAGGAGAGGAGAGGAGAGGAGAGGAGAGGAGAGGAGTGCATAGCAGTTTATAGGAGGATACAGGAGTGTATAGGAGTGTACAGGAGTTTATAGGAGTGTATAAGAGTGCATAGGAGTGCATAGGAGAGGAGTGTAGAGAAGTGTATAGGAGTGCATAGCAGTGCATAGTAGTGTATAGGAGAGGAGTGCATAGGAGTGCATAGTAGTGTATAGGAGTGTATAGGATTGAATAGGAGTGCATACGAGTGCATAGGAGTGTATAGGAGAGGAGTGTAGAGAAGTGTATAGGAGTGCATAGCAGTGTATAGCAGTGTATAGGAGAGGAGTGCATAGTAGTGTATAGGAGTGTACAGGAGCGTATAGGAGTGTATAGGAGTGTATAGGAGCATATAGGAGCATATAGGAGAGGAGAGGACTGTATAGGAGCGTATAGGAGCATATAGGAGAGGAGAGGACTGGAGAGGACTGTATAGGAGCATATAGGAGCATATAGGAGAGGAGAGGACTGTATAGGAGCGTATAGGAGCATATAGGAGAGGAGAGAACTGTATAGGAGTGCATAGGAGTGCATAGGAGTGGAGGAGCGTAGAGGAGCGTAGAGGAGCGTAGAGGAGAGGAGCGTAGAGGAGAGGAGCGTAGAGGAGAGGAGCGTAGAGGAGAGGAGCGTAGAGGAGAGGAGCGTAGAGGAGAGCAGCGTAGAGGAGAGGAGAGGAGCGGAGAGGAGCGGAGAGGAGAGGAGAGGAGCGGAGAGGAGTGTAGAGGAGAGGAGAGGAACGTAGAAGAGCGTAGAGGAGAGGAGCGTAGAGGAGAGGAGCGTAGAGGAGAGGAGCGTAGAGGAGAGGAGCGTAGAGGACTGTATAGGAGTGTATGGGAGTGTATATGAGTGTATAGGAGACGAGTGTATAGGAGCGTATAGGAGCGTATAGGAGCGTAAAGGAGTGTATAGGATAGGAGAGAAGAGGACTGTATAGGAGCATATAGGAGCATATAGGAGAGGAGAGGACTGTATAGGAGCGTATAGGAGCATATAGGAGATGAGAGGACTGTATAGGAGTGCATAGGAGTGCATAGGAGTGGAGGAGCGTAGAGAAGCGTAGAGGAGAGGAGCGTAGAGGAGCGTAGAGGAGAGGAGCGTAGAGGAGCGTAGAGGAGAGGAGCGTAGAGGAGAGGAGCATAGAGGAGCATAGAGGAGCGTAGAGGAGAGGAGCGTAGAGGAGAGGAGCGTAGAGGAGAGGAGCGTAGAGGAGCGTAGAGGAGCGGAGCGGAGAGGAGAGGAGCGGAGAGGAGAGGAGCGGAGAGGAGCGGAGAGGAGCGGAGAGGAGCGGAGAGGAGCGGAGAGGAGAGGAGAGGAGAGGAGAGGAGAGGAGAGGAGAGGAGAGGAGAGGAGAGGAGAGGAGAGGAGAGGAGAGGAGAGGAGAGGAGAGGAGAGGAGAGGAGAGGAGAGGAGAGGAGAGGAGAGGAGAGGAGAGGAGAGGAGTGTATGGCAGTGTATATGAGTTTATAGGAGAGGAGTGTATAGGAATGTAGAGGAGCGTATAGGAGTGTAGAGAAGTGTATAGGAAAGGAGTATATACGAGTGTATGGGAGTGTATAGGAGTGTATAGGAGAGGAGTGCATAGGAGTGTATAAGAGAGTATAGGAGTTTAGAGGAGCGTATAGGATTGTAAAGGAGAGGAGTGTATGGGAGTGTATAAGAGTGCAAAGCAGTGTATAGCAGTGTATAGGAGAGGAGTGCATAGGAGTGCATAGTAGTGTATAGGAATGTACAGCAGTGTATAGGAGGGAATAGGAGTGTATAGGAGTGTATAGGAGTGCATAGCAGTATATAGGAGTATATAGTAGTGCATAGTAGTGTATAGGAGTGTATAGGAGTGTATGGGAGTGTATAGGAGAGGAGAGGAGAGGACTGTATAGGAGCATATAGGAGCATATAGGAGAGGAGAGGACTGTATAGGAGCGTATAGGAGCATATAGGAGAGGAGAGGACTGTATAGGAGTGCATGGGAGTGCATAGGAGTGGAGGAGCGTAGAGGAGAGGAGCGTAGAGGAGAGGAGCGTAGAGGAGCGTAGAGGAGAGGAGCGTAGAGGAGGGTAGAGGAGGGTAGAGGAGCGTAGAGGAGCGCAGAGGAGAGGAGTATAGAGGAGAGGAGAGGAGCGCAGAGGAGCGTAGAGGAGCGTAGAGGAGCGTAGCGTAGAGGAGCGTAGCGTAGAGGAGAGGAGAGGAGCGTAGAGGAGAGGAGCGTAGAGGAGAGGAGCGTAGAGGAGCGTAGAGGAGCGGAGCGTAGAGGAGCGGAGCGGAGCGGAGCGGAGCGGAGCGGAGCGGAGAGGAGAGGAGAGGAGAGGAGAGGAGAGGAGAGGAGAGGAGAGGAGAGGAGAGGAGAGGAGAGGAGAGGAGAGGAGAGGAGAGGAGAGGAGAGGAGAGGAGAGGAGAGGAGAGGAGAGGAGAGGAGAGGAGAGGAGAGGAGAGGAGAGGAGAGGAGAGGAGAGGAGTATATAGGAGTGTATAGGAGAGGAGTGTATAGGAGTGTATAGGAGTGTAGAGGAGTGTAGAGGAGTGTATAGGATTGTATAGGAGAGGAGTGCATAGGAGTACATAGGAGTGGAGGAGAGGAGCGTAGAGGAGAGGAGCGTAGAGGAGAGGAGCATAGAGGAGAGGAGCGTAGAGGAGAGGAGCGTAGAGGAGAGGAGCGTAGAGGAGAGGAGCGTAGAGGAGAGGAGCGTAGAGGAGAGGAGCGTAGAGGAGAGGAGCGTAGAGGAGAGGAGCGTAGAGGAGAGGAGCGTAGAGGAGAGGAGCGTAGAGGAGAGGAGCGTAGAGGAGAGGAGCGTAGAGGAGAGGAGCGTAGAGGAGAGGAGCGTAGAGGAGAGGAGCGTAGAGGAGAGGAGCGTAGAGGAGAGGAGCGTAGAGGAGAGGAGCGTAGAGGAGCGTAGAGGAGTGTAGAGGAGAGGAGTGTATACGAGTGTATAGGAGTGCATAGCAGTGTATAGGAGTGTATAGGATTGTATAGGAGTATATAAGAGTGTATAGGAGTGTACAGGAGTGTATAGGAGTGTACAGGAGTGTATAGGAGTGCATAGGAGTGTATGGGAGTGTATAGGATTGTATACGAGAGGAGTGTATGGGAGTGTATAGGAGTGTATATGATTGTATAGGAGAGGAGTGTATAGGAGTGTATAGGAGTGTATAAGAGCGTACAGGAGTGTATAGGATTGTATAGGAGTGCATAGAAGTGCATAGGAGTGCATAGGAGTGTATAGCAGAGGAGTGCAGAGAAGTGTATAGGAGTGCATAGCAGTGTATAGCAGTGTATAGGAGAGGAGTGCATAGGAGTGCATAGTAGTGTACAGGAGTGTATAGGATTGTATAGGAGTGCATAGAAGTGCATAGGAGTGCATAGGAGTGCATAGGAGAGGAGTGCAGAGAAGTGTATAGGAGTGCATACCGGTGTATAGCAGTGTATAGGAGAGGAGTGCATAGTAGTGTACAGGAGTGTATAGGAGCGTATAGGAGTGTATAGGAGTGTCTAGGAGCATATAGGAGCATATAGGAGAGGAGAGGACTGTATAGGAGCGTATAGGAGTGTATACGAGAGGAGTGAATAGGAGTGTATAGGAGTGTATAGGAGAGGAGTATATAGGAGTGTATGGGAGTGTATATGAGTTTATAGGAGAGGAGTGTATAGGAATGTATAGGAGTGTATAGGAGTGTAGAGGAGTGTATAGGATTGTATAGGAGAGGAGTGCATAGGAGTACATAGGAGTGGAGGAGAGGAGCGTAGAGGAGAGGAGCGTAGAGGAGAGGAGCGTAGAGGAGAGGAGCGTAGAGGAGAGGAGCGTAGAGGAGAGGAGCGTAGAGGAGAGGAGCGTAGAGGAGAGGAGCGTAGAGGAGAGGAGCGTAGAGGAGAGGAGCGTAGAGGAGCGTAGAGGAGCGGAGCGTAGAGGAGTGTATAGTAGCGTATAGGAGAGGAGTGTATAAGAGTGTATAGGAGTGTATGGGAGTGTATAGGAGTGTATAGGAGAGGAGTGTATAGGAGTGTACAGGAGTGTATAGGAGTGCATAGGAGTGTATGGGAGTGTATAGGAGTGTATATGATTGTATAGGAGAGGAGTGTATAGGATTCTATAGAAGAGGAGTGTATGGGAGTGTATAGGAGTGTATATGATTGTATAGGAGAGGAGTGTATAGGAGTGCATAGCAGTGTATAGGAGGATACAGGAGTGTATAGGAGTGTATAGGAGTGTACAGGAGTGTATAGGATTGTATAGCAGTATATAGGAGTGCATAGCAGTGCATAAGAGTGTATAGGAGAGGAGTGTAGAGAAGTGTATAGGAGTGCATAGCAGTGCATAGCAGTGTATAGGAGAGGAGTGCATAGGAGTGCATAGTAGTGTATAGGAATGTATAGGAGTGTATAGGAGCGTATAGGAGTGTATAGGAGTGTATAGGAGCATATAGGAGAGGAGAGGACTGTATAGGAGCGTATAGGAGCATATAGGAGAGCAGAGGAGTGTATAGGAGTGCATAGGAGTCCATAGCAGTGGAGGAGCGTAGAGCAGAGGAGCGTAGAGGAGAGCAGCGTAGAGGAGAGGAATGTAGAGGAGCGTAGAGGAGCGTAGAGGAGCGTAGAGGGGAGGAGCGTAGAGGAGAGGAGCGTAGAGGAGCGTGGAGGAGAGGAGCGTGGAGGAGAGGAGAGGAGCGTGGAGGAGCGTGGAGGAGCGTGGAGGAGCGTGGAGGAGCGTGGAGGAGCGGAGAGGAGAGGAGAGGAGAGGAGAGGAGCGGAGCGGAGCGGAGCGGAGCGGAGCGGAGCGGAGCGGAGCGGAGAGGAGAGGAGAGGAGAGGAGAGGAGAGGAGAGGAGAGGAGAGGAGAGGAGAGGAGAGGAGAGGAGAGGAGAGGAGAGGAGAGGAGAGGAGAGGAGAGGAGAGGAGAGGAGAGGAGAGGAGAGGAGAGGAGAGGAGAGGAGAGGAGAGGAGAGGAGAGGAGAGGAGAGGAGTGGAGCGTAGAGGAGAGGAGCGTAGAGGAGAGGAGCGTAGAGGAGAGGAGCGTAGAGGAGCGTAGAGGAGAGGAGCGTAGAGGAGAGGAGAGGAGCGTAGAGGAGCGTAGAGGAGAGGAGCGTAGAGGAGAGGAGAGGAGCGTAGAGCAGAGGAGAGGAGCGTAGAGGAGCGTAGAGGAGAGGAGCGTAGAGGAGCGTAGAGGAGCGTAGAGGAGAGGAGCGTAGAGGAGAGGAGCGTAGAGGAGCGTAGAGGAGAGGAGCGTAGAGGAGAGGAGCGTAGAGGAGCGTAGAGGAGCGTAGAGGAGAGGAGCGTAGAGGAGCGGAGCGGAGCGGAGAGGAGAGGAGCGGAGAGGAGCGGAGAGGAGCGGAGAGGAGCGGAGCGGAGAGGAGAGGAGCGGAGAGGAGCGGAGCGGAGAGGAGCGGAGAGGAGCGGAGAGGAGCGGAGAGGAGCGGAGAGGAGCGGAGAGGAGCGGAGAGGAGAGGAGAGGAGAGGAGAGGAGAGGAGAGGAGAGGAGAGGAGAGGAGAGGAGAGGAGAGGAGAGGAGAGGAGAGGAGAGGAGAGGAGAGGAGAGGAGAGGAGAGGAGAGGAGAGGAGAGGAGAGGAGAGGAGAGGAGAGGAGAGGAGAGGAGAATATGGGAGTGTATGGCAGTGTATAGGAGAGGAGTGTATAGGAATGTAGAGGAGCGTATAGGAGTGTAGAAAAGTGTATAGGAGAGGAGTGTATAGGAGAGGGGAAGTGAGGACTGTATAGGAGCGTATAGGAGAGGAGAGGAGTGTATAGGAGTGTATAGGAGTGCATAGGAGAGGAGTGTATAGGAGTGTATAGGAAAGGAGTATATACGAGTGTATGGGAGTTTATAGGAGTGTATAGGAGAGGAGTGCATAGGAGTGTATAGGAGAGTATAGGAGTGTAGAGGAGTGTATAGGATTGTAAAGGAGAGGAGTGTATGGGAGTGTATAGGAGTGTATAGGAGAGGAGTGCATAGGAGTGTATAGGAGAGTATAGGAGTGTAGAGGAGCATATAGGATTGTAAAGGAGAGGAGTGAATGGGAGTGTATAAGAGTGCATAGCAGTGTATAGCAGTGTATAGGAGAGGAGTGCATAGGAGTGCATAGTAGTGTATAGGAATGTATAGGAGTGTATAGGAGTGCATAGGAGTGCATAGGAGTATATAGGAGTGCATAGTAGTGTATGGGAGTGTATAGGAGAGGAGAGGAGAGGACTGTATAGGAGCATATAGGAGCATATAGGAGAGGAGAGGACTGTATAGGAGTGCATAGGAGTGGAGGAGCGTAGAGGAGCGTAGAGGAGAGGAGCGTAGAGGAGAGGAGCGTAGAGGAGAGGAGCGTAGAGGAGAGGAGCGTAGAGGAGGGTAGAGGAGGGTAGAGGAGCGTAGAGGAGAGGAGAGGAGCGTAGAGTAGCGTAGAAGAGCGTAGAGGAGAGGAGCGTAGAGGAGAGGAGAGGAGAGGAGCGTAGAGGAGAGGAGCGTAGAGGAGCGTAGAGGAGAGGAGCGGAGCGTAGAGGAGCGTAGAGGAGCGTAGAGGAGAGGAGCGTAGAGGAGAGGAGCGTAGAGGAGCATAGAGGAGCGTAGAGGAGAGGAGCGTAGAGGAGAGGAGCGTAGAGGAGAGGAGCGTAGAGGAGAGGAG